>NW_026601283.1:27500-61929 GCF_029448725.1 Salvelinus fontinalis
GTCTGTCTCTCTACATGTCCATCTGTCTATCTCTCTACATGTCCATCTGTCTATCTCTCTACATGTCTATCTGTCTGTCTCTCTACATGTCTATCTGTCTGTCTCTCTACATGTCTATCTGTCTATCTCTCTACATGTCCATCTGTCTGTCTCTCTACATGTCTATCTGTCTGTCTCTCTACATGTCTATCTGTCTGTCTCTCTACATGTCTATCTGTCTGTCTCTCTACATGTCTATCTGTCTGTCTCTCTACATGTCTATCTGTCTATCTCTCTACATGTCTATCTGTCTGTCTCTCTACATGTCTGTCTCGCTACATGTCTATCTGTCTGTCTCTCTACATGTCTACATGTCTATCTCTCTACATGTCTATCTGTCTGTCTCTCTACATGTCTATCTGTCTGTCTCTCTACATGTCCATCTGTCTGTCTCTCTACATGTCTATCTGTCTGTCTCTCTACATGTCTATCTGTCTGTCTCTCTACATGTCTATCTGTCTATCTCTCTACATGTCTATCTGTCTGTCTCTCTACATGTCCATCTGTCTATCTCTCTACATGTCTATATGTCTATCTCTCTACATGTCTATCTGTCTGTCTCTCTACATGTCTATCTGTCTGTCTGGTCGTGGAAAAAGCCTAAATAAACAATGGTTTAACTGAGGCTCAGATATAATCTACAGAAAGAGAGGATTTATTTATTTCATCCAGATGTATAAAAAAATACAGTCAGATATGCAGGTTTTATATTAACTGTAAAAAGGCCCAGTCAGATATGCAGGTTTTATATTAACTGTAAAAAGGCCCAGTCTGATGTGCAGGTTTTATATTAACTGTAAAAAGGCCCAGTCTGATATGCAGGTTTTATATTAACTGTAAAAAGGCCCAGTCTGATATGCAGGTTTTATATTAACTGTAAAAGGCCCAGTCAGATATGCAGGTTTTAGATTAACTGTAAAAGGCCCAGTCAGATATGTAGGTTTTATATTAACTGTAAAAAGGCCCAGTCTGATATGCAGGTTTTATATTAACTGTAAAAGGCCCAGTCAGATATGCAGGTTTTAGATTAACTGTAAAAAGGCCCAGTCAGATATACAGGTTTTATATTAACTGTAAAAAGGCCCAGTCAGATATGCAGGTTTTATATTAACTGTAAAAAGGCCCAGTCTGATATACAGGTTTTATATTAACTGTAAAAGGCCCAGTCAGATATGCAGGTTTTATATTAGCTGTAAAAGGCCCAGTCTGATATGCAGGTTTTATATTAACTGTAAAAAGGCCCAGTCTGATATACAGGTTTTATATTAACTGTAAAAAGGCCCAGTCAGATATGCAGGTTTTATATTAACTGTAAAAAGGCCCAGTCAGATATACAGGTTTTATATTAACTGTAAAAAGGCCCAGTCTGATATACAGGTTTTATATTAACTGTAAAAAGGCCCAGTCAGATATGTAGGTTTTATAGTAACTGTAAAAAGGCCCAGTCTGATATGCAGGTTTTATATTAACTGTAAAAGGCCCAGTCTGATATACAGGTTTTATATTAACTGTAAAAGGCCCAGTCAGATATGCAGGTTTTATATTAGCTGTAAAAGGCCCAGTCTGATATGCAGGTTTTATATTAACTGTAAAAAGGCCCAGTCTGATATACAGGTTTTATATTAACTGTAAAAAGGCCCAGTCAGATATGCAGGTTTTATATTAACTGTAAAAAGGCCCAGTCAGATATACAGGTTTTATATTAACTGTAAAAAGGCCCAGTCTGATATACAGGTTTTATATTAACTGTAAAAAGGCCCAGTCAGATATGTAGGTTTTATATTAACTGTAAAAAGGCCCAGTCTGATATGCAGGTTTTATATTAACTGTAAAAGGCCCAGTCTGATATACAGGTTTTATATTAACTGTAAAAGGCCCAGTCTGATATACAGGTTTTATATTAGGCCACTCCTGTGTTGTCTTGGCTGTGTGCTTAGGGTCGTTGTCCTGTTGGAAGGTGAACCTTCGCCCCAGTCTGAGGTCCTGAGAACTCTTGAGCAGGTTTTCATCAAGGATCTCTCTGTACTTTGCTCCGATCATCTTTTCCTCGATCCTGACTAGTCTCCCAGTCCCTGGCTGCTGAAAAACATCCCCATAGCATGATGCTGGTTCGGAAAGGCACACACCTGTCTATATAAGGTCCCACAGCTGACAGTGCATGTCAGAGCAAAAACCAAGCCATGAGGTTGAAGGAATTGTCCGTAGAGCTCTGAGACAGGATTGTGTCGAGGAATAGATCTGGGGAAGGATACCAAAACATCAAGTTGTAGAAACATTTCAAGGATGATCAATGGAAACAGGATGCACCTGAACTCAATTTTCGAGTATCATAGCAAAGGGTCTAAATAGTTACATAAATAAGGTATTTCTGTTTTTAATTTTTAATAAAATATCTAAAAAAACAGTTTTTGCTTTGTCATTATGGGCTATTTTGTGTAGATTGCTGAGGGGGGGAAAGTATTTAATCCAATTTTAGAATAAGGCTGTAACGTAACAAAATGTAGGAAAAAGTCAAGGGGTCTGAATACTTTCCGATTGCACTGTGTAGTAATCTGATCTATTTAACATGTCACTGTATAGTAATCTGATCTATTTAACATGTCACTGTATAGTAATCTGATCTATTTAACATGTCACTGTAATCTGATCTATTTAACATGTCACTGTATAGTAATCTGATCTATTTAATATATCACTGTATAGTAATCTGATCTATTTAACATGTCACTGTATAGTAATCTGATCTATTTAACATGTCACTGTATAGTAATCTGATCTATTTAACATGTCACTGTATAGTAATCTGATCTATTTAACATGTCACTGTAATCTGATCTATTTAACATGTCACTGTAATCTGATCTATTTAACATGTCACTGTAATCTGATCTATTTAACATGTCACTGTAATCTGATCTATTTAATATATCACTGTATAGTAATCTGATCTATTTAACATGTCACTGTATAGTAATCTGATCTATTTAACATGTCACTGTATAGTAATCTGATCTATTTAACATGTCACTGTATAGTAATCTGATCTATTTAACATGTCACTGTATAGTAATCTGATCTATTTAATATATCACTGTATAGTAATCTGATCTATTTAACATGTCACTGTATAGTAATCTGATCTATTTAATATATCACTGTATAGTAATCTGATCTATTTAACATGTCACTGTATAGTAATCTGATCTATTTAATATATCACTGTATAGTAATCTGATCTATTTAACATGTCACTGTATAGTAATCTGATCTATTTAACATGTCACTGTAATCTGATCTATTTAACATGTCACTGTATAGTAATCTGATCTATTTAACATGTCACTGTATAGTAATCTGATCTATTTAACATGTCACTGTATAGTAATCTGATCTATTTAACATGTCACTGTATAGTAATCTGATCTATTTAACATGTCACTGTATAGTAATCTGATCTATTTAACATGTCACTGTATAGTAATCTGATCTATTTAACATGTCACTGTAATCTGATCTATTTAACATGTCACTGTATAGTAATCTGATCTATTTAACATGTCACTGTAATCTGATCTATTTAACATGTCACTGTATAGTAATCTGATCTATTTAACATGTCACTGTGTAGTAATCTGATCTATTTAACATATCACTGTATAGTAATCTGATCTATTTAACATGTCACTGTATAGTAATCTGATCTATTTAACATGTCACTGTAATCTGATCTATTTAACATGTCACTGTATAGTAATCTGATCTATTTAACATGTCACTGTATAGTAATCTGATCTATTTAACATGTCACTGTAATCTGATCTATTTAACATGTCACTGTAATCTGATCTATTTAACATGTCACTGTAATCTGATCTATTTAACATGTCACTGTAATCTGATCTATTTAACATATCACTGTATAGTAATCTGATCTATTTAACATGTCACTGTATAGTAATCTGATCTATTTAACATGTCACTGTAATCTGATCTATTTAACATGTCACTGTATAGTAATCTGATCTATTTAACATGTCACTGTATAGTAATCTGATCTATTTAACATGTCACTGTAATCTGATCTATTTAACATGTCACTGTAATCTGATCTATTTAACATGTCACTGTAATCTGATCTATTTAACATGTCACTGTAATCTGATCTATTTAACATGTCACTGTATAGTAATCTGATCTATTTAATATATCACTGTATAGTAATCTGATCTATTTAACATGTCACTGTGTAGTAATCTGATCTATTTAACATGTCACTGTATAGTAATCTGATCTATTTAATATATCACTGTATAGTAATCTGATCTATTTAACATATCACTGTAATCTGATCTATTTAACATGTCACTGTATAGTAATCTGATCTATTTAATATATCACTGTAATCTGATCTATTTAACATGTCACTGTATAGTAATCTGATCTATTTAACATGTCACTGTAATCTGATCTATTTAACATGTCACTGTATAGTAATCTGATCTATTTAATATATCACTGTATAGTAATCTGATCTATTTAACATGTCACTGTATAGTAATCTGATCTATTTAACATGTCACTGTATAGTAATCTGATTTATTTAACATGTCACTGTATAGTAATCTGATCTATTTAACATGTCACTGTATAGTAATCTGATCTATTTAATATATCACTGTATAGTAATCTGATCTATTTAACATGTCACTGTAATCTGATCTATTTAATATATCACTGTATAGTAATCTGATCTATTTAACATGTCACTGTATAGTAATCTGATCTATTTAACATGTCACTGTGTAGTAATCTGATCTATTTAACATGTCACTGTATAGTAATCTGATCTATTTAACATGTCACTGTATAGTAATCTGATCTATTTAATATATCACTGTATAGTAATCTGATCTATTTAACATGTCACTGTATAGTAATCTGATCTATTTAATATATCACTGTATAGTAATCTGATCTATTTAACATGTCACTGTAATCTGATCTATTTAACATGTCACTGTATAGTAATCTGATCTATTTAACATGTCACTGTAATCTGATCTATTTAACATGTCACTGTATAGTAATCTGATCTATTTAACATGTCACTGTATAGTAATCTGATCTATTTAACATGTCACTGTATAGTAATCTGATCTATTTAACATGTCACTGTAATCTGATCTATTTAACATGTCACTGTATAGTAATCTGATCTATTTAACATGTCACTGTATAGTAATCTGATCTATTTAACATGTCACTGTAATCTGATCTATTTAACATGTCACTGTAATCTGATCTATTTAACATGTCACTGTAATCTGATCTATTTAACATGTCACTGTATAGTAATCTGATCTATTTAACATGTCACTGTATAGTAATCTGATCTATTTAACATGTCACTGTATAGTAATCTGATCTATTTAATATATCACTGTATAGTAATCTGATCTATTTAACATGTCACTGTATAGTAATCTGATCTATTTAATATATCACTGTATAGTAATCTGATCTATTTAACATGTCACTGTAATCTGATCTATTTAACATGTCACTGTATAGTAATCTGATCTATTTAACATGTCACTGTAATCTGATCTATTTAACATGTCACTGTATAGTAATCTGATCTATTTAACATGTCACTGTATAGTAATCTGATCTATTTAACATGTCACTGTGTAGTAATCTGATCTATTTAACATGTCACTGTATAGTAATCTGATCTATTTAACATGTCACTGTAATCTGATCTATTTAACATGTCACTGTATAGTAATCTGATCTGTTTAACATGTCACTGTAATCTGATCTATTTAACATGTCACTGTATAGTAATCTGATCTATTTAACATGTCACTGTATAGTAATCTGATTTATTTAACATGTCACTGTATAGTAATCTGATCTATTTAACATGTCACTGTATAGTAATCTGATCTATTTAATATATCACTGAATAGTAATCTGATCTATTTAACATGTCACTGTAATCTGATCTATTTAATATATCACTGTATAGTAATCTGATCTATTTAACATGTCACTGTATAGTAATCTGATCTATTTAACATGTCACTGTGTAGTAATCTGATCTATTTAACATGTCACTGTGTAGTAATCTGATCTATTTAACATGTCACTGTATAGTAATCTGATCTATTTAACATGTCACTGTAATCTGATCTATTTAACATGTCACTGTATAGTAATCTGATCTATTTAACATGTCACTGTAATCTGATCTATTTAACATGTCACTGTATAGTAATCTGATCTATTTAACATGTCACTGTAATCTGATCTATTTAACATGTCACTGTATAGTAATCTGATCTATTTAACATGTCACTGTGTAGTAATCTGATCTATTTAACATATCACTGTATAGTAATCTGATCTATTTAACATGTCACTGTATAGTAATCTGATCTATTTAACATGTCACTGTAATCTGATCTATTTAACATGTCACTGTATAGTAATCTGATCTATTTAACATGTCACTGTATAGTAATCTGATCTATTTAACATGTCACTGTAATCTGATCTATTTAACATGTCACTGTAATCTGATCTATTTAACATGTCACTGTGTAGTAATCTGATCTATTTAACATGTCACTGTATAGTAATCTGATCTATTTAACATGTCACTGTATAGTAATCTGATCTATTTAATATATCACTGTATAGTAATCTGATCTATTTAACATATCACTGTAATCTGATCTATTTAACATGTCACTGTATAGTAATCTGATCTATTTAATATATCACTGTAATCTGATCTATTTAACATGTCACTGTATAGTAATCTGATCTATTTAACATGTCACTGTAATCTGATCTATTTAACATGTCACTGTATAGTAATCTGATCTATTTAATATATCACTGTATAGTAATCTGATCTATTTAACATGTCACTGTATAGTAATCTGATCTATTTAACATGTCACTGTATAGTAATCTGATTTATTTAACATGTCACTGTATAGTAATCTGATCTATTTAACATGTCACTGTATAGTAATCTGATCTATTTAATATATCACTGTATAGTAATCTGATCTATTTAACATGTCACTGTAATCTGATCTATTTAATATATCACTGTATAGTAATCTGATCTATTTAACATGTCACTGTATAGTAATCTGATCTATTTAACATGTCACTGTGTAGTAATCTGATCTATTTAACATGTCACTGTGTAGTAATCTGATCTATTTAACATGTCACTGTATAGTAATCTGATCTATTTAACATGTCACTGTATAGTAATCTGATCTATTTAATATATCACTGTATAGTAATCTGATCTATTTAACATGTCACTGTATAGTAATCTGATCTATTTAATATATCACTGTATAGTAATCTGATCTATTTAACATGTCACTGTAATCTGATCTATTTAACATGTCACTGTATAGTAATCTGATCTATTTAACATGTCACTGTAATCTGATCTATTTAACATGTCACTGTATAGTAATCTGATCTATTTAACATGTCACTGTATAGTAATCTGATCTATTTAACATGTCACTGTATAGTAATCTGATCTATTTAACATGTCACTGTAATCTGATCTATTTAACATGTCACTGTATAGTAATCTGATCTATTTAACATGTCACTGTATAGTAATCTGATCTATTTAACATGTCACTGTAATCTGATCTATTTAACATGTCACTGTAATCTGATCTATTTAACATGTCACTGTAATCTGATCTATTTAACATGTCACTGTATAGTAATCTGATCTATTTAACATGTCACTGTATAGTAATCTGATCTATTTAACATGTCACTGTATAGTAATCTGATCTATTTAATATATCACTGTATAGTAATCTGATCTATTTAACATGTCACTGTATAGTAATCTGATCTATTTAATATATCACTGTATAGTAATCTGATCTATTTAACATGTCACTGTATAGTAATCTGATCTATTTAATATATCACTGTATAGTAATCTGATCTATTTAACATGTCACTGTAATCTGATCTATTTAACATGTCACTGTATAGTAATCTGATCTATTTAACATGTCACTGTATAGTAATCTGATCTATTTAACATGTCACTGTGTAGTAATCTGATCTATTTAACATGTCACTGTGTAGTAATCTGATCTATTTAACATGTCACTGTATAGTAATCTGATCTATTTAACATGTCACTGTATAGTAATCTGATCTATTTAACATGTCACTGTAATCTGATCTATTTAACATGTCACTGTATAGTAATCTGATCTATTTAACATGTCACTGTAATCTGATCTATTTAACATGTCACTGTATAGTAATCTGATCTATTTAACATGTCACTGTATAGTAATCTGATCTATTTAACATGTCACTGTGTAGTAATCTGATCTATTTAACATGTCACTGTATAGTAATCTGATCTATTTAACATGTCACTGTAATCTGATCTATTTAACATGTCACTGTATAGTAATCTGATCTGTTTAACATGTCACTGTAATCTGATCTATTTAACATGTCACTGTATAGTAATCTGATCTATTTAACATGTCACTGTATAGTAATCTGATTTATTTAACATGTCACTGTATAGTAATCTGATCTATTTAACATGTCACTGTATAGTAATCTGATCTATTTAATATATCACTGTATAGTAATCTGATCTATTTAACATGTCACTGTAATCTGATCTATTTAATATATCACTGTATAGTAATCTGATCTATTTAACATGTCACTGTATAGTAATCTGATCTATTTAACATGTCACTGTGTAGTAATCTGATCTATTTAACATGTCACTGTGTAGTAATCTGATCTATTTAACATGTCACTGTATAGTAATCTGATCTATTTAACATGTCACTGTATAGTAATCTGATCTATTTAACATGTCACTGTAATCTGATCTATTTAACATGTCACTGTATAGTAATCTGATCTATTTAACATGTCACTGTAATCTGATCTATTTAACATGTCACTGTATAGTAATCTGATCTATTTAACATGTCACTGTATAGTAATCTGATCTATTTAATATATCACTGTAATCTGATCTATTTAACATGTCACTGTATAGTAATCTGATCTATTTAATATATCACTGTATAGTAATCTGATCTATTTAACATGTCACTGTAATCTGATCTATTTAACATGTCACTGTATAGTAATCTGATCTATTTAACATGTCACTGTATAGTAATCTGATCTATTTAACATGTCACTGTGTAGTAATCTGATCTATTTAACATGTCACTGTATAGTAATCTGATCTATTTAACATGTCACTGTAATCTGATCTATTTAACATGTCACTGTATAGTAATCTGATCTATTTAACATGTCACTGTAATCTGATCTATTTAACATGTCACTGTATAGTAATCTGATCTATTTAATATATCACTGTAATCTGATCTATTTAACATGTCACTGTATAGTAATCTGATCTATTTAATATATCACTGTATAGTAATCTGATCTATTTAATATATCACTGTAATCTGATCTATTTAACATGTCACTGTATAGTAATCTGATCTATTTAACATGTCACTGTAATCTGATCTATTTAACATGTCACTGTATAGTAATCTGATCTATTTAATATATCACTGTAATCTGATCTATTTAACATGTCACTGTATAGTAATCTGATCTATTTAACATGTCACTGTAATCTGATCTATTTAACATGTCACTGTATAGTAATCTGATCTATTTAACATGTCACTGTATAGTAATCTGATTTATTTAACATGTCACTGTATAGTAATCTGATCTATTTAACATGTCACTGTATAGTAATCTGATCTATTTAATATATCACTGTATAGTAATCTGATCTATTTAACATGTCACTGTAATCTGATCTATTTAATATATCACTGTATAGTAATCTGATCTATTTAACATGTCACTGTATAGTAATCTGATCTATTTAACATGTCACTGTATAGTAATCTGATCTATTTAACATGTCACTGTATAGTAATCTGATCTATTTAACATGTCACTGTATAGTAATCTGATCTATTTAATATGTCACTGTATAGTAATCTGATCTATTTAACATGTCACTGTATAGTAATCTGATCTATTTAACATGTCACTGTAATCTGATCTATTTAACATGTCACTGTATAGTAATCTGATCTATTTAACATGTCACTGTATAGTAATCTGATCTATTTAATATATCACTGTATAGTATTCTGATCTATTTAACATGTCACTGTATAGTAATCTGATCTATTTAATATATCACTGTATAGTAATCTGATCTATTTAACATGTCACTGTAATCTGATCTATTTAACATGTGACTGTATAGTAATCTGATCTATTTAACATGTCACTGTATAGTAATCTGATCTATTTAACATGTCACTGTGTAGTAATCTGATCTATTTAACATGTCACTGTATAGTAATCTGATCTATTTAACATGTCACTGTAATCTGATCTATTTAACATGTCACTGTATAGTAATCTGATCTATTTAACATGTCACTGTAATCTGATCTATTTAACATGTCACTGTATAGTAATCTGATCTATTTAATATATCACTGTAATCTGATCTATTTAACATGTCACTGTATAGTAATCTGATCTATTTAATATATCACTGTATAGTAATCTGATCTATTTAATATATCACTGTAATCTGATCTATTTAACATGTCACTGTATAGTAATCTGATCTATTTAACATGTCACTGTAATCTGATCTATTTAACATGTCACTGTATAGTAATCTGATCTATTTAACATGTCACTGTATAGTAATCTGATTTATTTAACATGTCACTGTATAGTAATCTGATCTATTTAACATGTCACTGTATAGTAATCTGATCTATTTAATATATCACTGTATAGTAATCTGATCTATTTAACATGTCACTGTAATCTGATCTATTTAATATATCACTGTATAGTAATCTGATCTATTTAACATGTCACTGTATAGTAATCTGATCTATTTAACATGTCACTGTGTAGTAATCTGATCTATTTAACATGTCACTGTGTAGTAATCTGATCTATTTAACATGTCACTGTATAGTAATCTGATCTATTTAACATGTCACTGTATAGTAATCTGATCTATTTAACATGTCACTGTAATCTGATCTATTTAATATATCACTGTATAGTAATCTGATCTATTTAACATGTCACTGTAATCTGATCTATTTAACATGTCACTGTATAGTAATCTGATCTATTTAACATGTCACTGTATAGTAATCTGATCTATTTAACATGTCACTGTATAGTAATCTGATCTATTTAACATGTCACTGTATAGTAATCTGATCTATTTAACATGTCACTGTATAGTAATCTGATCTATTTAACATGTCACTGTATAGTAATCTGATCTATTTAACATGTCACTGTAATCTGATCTATTTAACATGTCACTGTATAGTAATCTGATCTATTTAACATGTCACTGTATAGTAATCTGATCTATTTAACATGTCACTGTGTAGTAATCTGATCTATTTAACATGTCACTGTATAGTAATCTGATCTATTTAACATGTCACTGTAATCTGATCTATTTAACATGTCACTGTATAGTAATCTGATCTATTTAACATGTCACTGTAATCTGATCTATTTAACATGTCACTGTAATCTGATCTATTTAACATGTCACTGTAATCTGATCTATTTAACATGTCACTGTATAGTAATCTGATCTATTTAACATGTCACTGTATAGTAATCTGATCTATTTAACATGTCACTGTAATCTGATCTATTTAACATGTCACTGTAATCTGATCTATTTAACATGTCACTGTAATCTGATCTATTTAACATGTCACTGTATAGTAATCTGATCTATTTAATATATCACTGTATAGTAATCTGATCTATTTAATATATCACTGTATAGTAATCTGATCTATTTAATATATCACTGTATAGTAATCTGATCTATTTAATATATCACTGTATAGTAATCTGATCTATTTAACATGTCACTGTATAGTAATCAGATCTATTTAACATGTCACTGTAATCTGATCTATTTAATATATCACTGTATAGTAATCTGATCTATTTAACATGTCACTGTATAGTAATCTGATCTATTTAACATGTCACTGTAATCTGATCTATTTAACATGTCACTGTATAGTAATCTGATCTATTTAACATGTCACTGTATAGTAATCTGATCTATTTAACATGTCACTGTATAGTAATCTGATCTATTTAACATGTCACTGTAATCTGATCTATTTAACATGTCACTGTATAGTAATCTGATCTATTTAACATGTCACTGTATAGTAATCTGATCTATTTAATATATCACTGTATAGTAATCTGATCTATTTAATATATCACTGTATAGTAATCTGATCTATTTAATATATCACTGTATAGTAATCTGATCTATTTAACATGTCACTGTATAGTAATCTGATCTATTTAACATGTCACTGTATAGTAATCTGATCTATTTAACATGTCACTGTATAGTAATCTGATCTATTTAACATGTCACTGTAATCTGATCTATTTAACATGTCACTGTATAGTAATCTGATCTATTTAACATGTCACTGTATAGTAATCTGATCTATTTAATATATCACTGTATAGTAATCTGATCTATTTAATATATCACTGTATAGTAATCTGATCTATTTAACATGTCACTGTGTAGTAATCTGATCTATTTAACATGTCACTGTATAGTAATCTGATCTATTTAACATATCACAGTATAGTAATCTGATCTATTTAACATGTCACTGAATAGGAATCTGATCTATTTAACATGTCACTGTATAGTAATCTGATCTATTTAACATGTCACTGTATAGTAATCTGATCTATTTAACATGTCACTGTATAGTAATCTGATCTATTTAACATGTCACTGTGTAGTAATCTGATCTATTTAACATGTCACTGTATAGTAATCTGATCTATTTAACATGTCACTGTATAGTAATCTGATCTATTTAACATGTCACTGTATAGTAATCTGATCTATTTAACATGTCACTGTATAGTAATCTGATCTATTTAACATGTCACTGTATAGTAATCTGATCTATTTAACATGTCACTGTATAGTAATCTGATCTATTTAACATGTCACTGTAATCTGATCTATTTAACATGTCACTGTATAGTAATCTGATCTATTTAACATGTCACTGTAATCTGATCTATTTAACATGTCACTGTATAGTAATCTGATCTATTTAATATATCACTGTATAGTAATCTGATCTATTTAATATATCACTGTATAGTTATCTGATCTATTTAACATGTCACTGTGTAGTAATCTGATCTATTTAACATGTCACTGTATAGTAATCTGATCTATTTAACATATCACAGTATAGTAATCTGATCTATTTAACATGTCACTGAATAGGAATCTGATCTATTTAACATGTCACTGTATAGGAATCTGATCTATTTAACATGTCACTGTATAGTAATCTGATCTATTTAACATGTCACTGTATAGTAATCTGATCTATTTAACATGTCACTGTATAGTAATCTGATCTATTTAACATGTCACTGTATAGTAATCTGATCTATTTAACATGTCACTGTAATCTGATCTATTTAACATGTCACTGTATAGTAATCTGATCTATTTAACATGTCACTGTAATCTGATCTATTTAACATGTCACTGTAATCTGATCTATTTAACATGTCACTGTATAGTAATCTGATCTATTTAACATGTCACTGTATAGTAATCTGATCTATTTAACATGTCACTGTAATCTGATCTATTTAACATGTCACTGTATAGTAATCTGATCTATTTAACATGTCACTGTATAGTAATCTGATCTATTTAACATGTCACTGTATAGTAATCTGATCTATTTAACATGTCACTGTAATCTGATCTATTTAACATGTCACTGTATAGTAATCTGATCTATTTAACATGTCACTGTATAGTAATCTGATCTATTTAACATGTCACTGTATAGTAATCTGATCTATTTAACATGTCACTGTATAGTAATCTGATCTATTTAACATGTCACTGTAATCTGATCTATTTAACATGTCACTGTATAGTAATCTGATCTATTTAACATGTCACTGTATAGTAATCTGATCTATTTAACATGTCACTGTAATCTGATCTATTTAACATATCACTGTATAGTAATCTGATCTATTTAACATATCACTGTATAGTGTGGGCTAATAGGGATCCCCAGGAACACTAGCTGTCTCCATTGGTGTGGGCTAATGGGGATCCCCAGTAAGACTATTTGTCTCCATTGGTGTGGGAAATTGGGGATCCCCCAGTAAGACTAGCTGTCTCCATTGGTGTGGGCTAATGGGGATCCCCAGTAAGACTATTTGTCTCCATTGGTGTGGGCTAATGGGGATCCCCCAGTAAGACTAGCTGTCTCCATTGGTGTGGGCTAATGGGGATCCCCAGGAAGACTAGCTGTCTCCATTGGTGTGGGCTAATGGGGATCCCAGTAAGACTAGCTGTCTCCATTGGTGTGGGCTAATGGGGATCCCCAGTAAGACTAGCTGTCTCCATTGGTGTGGGCTAATGGGGAACCCCAGTAAGACTAGCTGTCTCCATTGGTGTGGGCTAATGGGGATCCCCAGTAAGACTAGCTGTCTCCATTGGTGTGGGCTAATGGGGATCCCCAGTAAGACTAGCTGTCTCCATTGGTGTGGGCTAATGGGGATCCCCAGTAAGACTAGCTGTCTCCATTGGTGTGGGCTAATGGGGATCCCCAGTAAGACTAGCTGTCTCCATTGGTGTGGGCTAATGGGGATCCCCAGTAAGACTAGCTGTCTCCATTGGTGTGGGCAAATGGGGATCCCCAGTAAGACTAGCTGTCTCCATTGGTGTGGGCAAATGGGGATCCCCAGTAAGACTAGCTGTCTCCATTGGTGTGGGCTAATTGGGATCCCCAGTAAGACTAGCTGTCTCCATTGGTGTGGGCTAATGGGGATCCCCCAGTAAGACTAGCTGTCTCCATTGGTGTGGGCTAATGGGGATCCCCAGTAAGACTAGCTGTCTCCATTGGTGTGGGCTAATGGGGATCCCCAGTAAGACTGGCTGTCTCCATTGGTGTGGGCTAATGGGGATCCCCAGTAAGACTAGCTGTCTCCATTGGTGTGGGCTAATGGGGATCCCCAGGAAGACTAGCTGTCTCCATTGGTGTGGGCTAATGGGGATCCCCAGGAAGACTAGCTGTCTCCATTGGTGTGGGCTAATGGGGAACCCCAGTAAGACTAGCTGTCTCCATTGGTGTGGGCTAATGGGGATCCCCAGTAAGACTAGCTGTCTCCATTGGTGTGGGCTAATGGGGATCCTCAGTAAGACTAGCTGTCTCCATTGGTGTGGGCTAATGGGGATCCCAGTAAGACTAGCTGTCTCCATTGGTGTGGGCTAATGGGGATCCCCCAGTAAGACTAGCTGTCTCCATTGGTGTGGGCTAATGGGGAACCCCAGTAAGACTAGCTGTCTCCAATGGTGTGGGCTAATGGGGATCCCCAGTAAGACTAGCTGTCTCCATTGGTGTGGGCTAATGGGGATCCCCAGTAAGACCAGCTGTCTCCATTGGTGTGGGTTAATGGGGATCCCCAGTAAGACTAGCTGTCTCCATTGGTGTGGGCTAATGGGGATCACCAGTAAGACTAGCTGTCTCCATTGGTGTGGGCTAATGGGGATCCCCAGTAAGACTAGCTGTCTCCATTGGTGTTGGCTAATGGGGATCCCCAGTAAGACTAGCTGTCTCCATTGGTGTGGGCTAATGGGGATCCCCAGTAAGACTAGCTGTCTCCATTGGTGTGGGCTAATTGGGATCCCCAGTAAGACTAGCTGTCTCCATTGGTGTGGGCTAATGGGGATCCCCCAGTAAGACTAGCTGTCTCCATTGGTGTGGGCTAATGGGGATCTCCAGTAAGACTAGCTGTTTCCATTGGTGTGGGCTAATGGGGATCCCCAGTAAGACTGGCTGTCTCCATTGGTGTGGGCTAATGGGGATCCCCAGGAAGACTAGCTGTCTCCATTGGTGTGGGCTAATGGGGATCCCCAGTAAGACTAGCTGTCTCCATTGGTGTGGGTTAATGGGGATCCCCAGTAAGACTAGCTGTCTCCATTGGTGTGGGCTAATGGGGATCACCAGTAAGACTAGCTGTCTCCATTGGTGTGGGCTAATGGGGATCCCCAGTAAGACTAGCTGTCTCCATTGGTGTTGGCTAATGGGGATCCCCAGTAAGACTAGCTGTCTCCATTGGTGTGGGCTAATGGGGATCCCCAGTAAGACTAGCTGTCTCCATTGGTGTGGGCTAATTGGGATCCCCAGTAAGACTAGCTGTCTCCATTGGTGTGGGCTAATGGGGATCCCCCAGTAAGACTAGCTGTCTCCATTGGTGTGGGCTAATGGGGATCTCCAGTAAGACTAGCTGTTTCCATTGGTGTGGGCTAATGGGGATCCCCAGTAAGACTGGCTGTCTCCATTGGTGTGGGCTAATGGGGATCCCCAGGAAGACTAGCTGTCTCCATTGGTGTGGGCTAATGGGGATCCCCAGTAAGACTAGCTGTCTCCATTGGTGTGGGCTAATGGGGATCCCCAGTAAGACTAGCTGTCTCCATTGGTGTTGGCTAATGGGGATCCTCAGTAAGACTAGCTGTCTCCATTGGTGTGGGCTAATGGGGATCCTCAGTAAGACTAGCTGTCTCCATTGGTGTGGGCTAATGGGGATCCCCCAGTAAGACTAGCTGTCTCCATTGGTGTGGGCTAATGGGGATCCCCAGGAACACTAGCTGTCTCCATTGGTGTGGGCTAATGGGGATCCCCAGTAAGACTAGCTGTCTCCATTGGCGTGGGCTAATGGGGATCCCCCAGTAAAACTAGCTGTCTCCATTGGCGTGGGCTAATGGGGATCCCCCAGTAAGACTAGCTGTCTCCATTGGTGTGGGCTAATGGGGATCCTCAGTAAGACTAGCTGTCTCCATTGGTGTGGGCTAATGGGGATCCCCAGTAAGACTAGCTGTCTCCATTGGTGTGGGCTAATGGGGATCCCCAGTAAGACTAGCTGTCTCCATTGGTGTGGGCTAATAGGGATCCCCAGTAAGACTAGCTGTCTCCATTGTTGTGGGCTAATGGGGATCCCCAGTAAGACTAGCTGTCTCCATTGGTGTGGGCTAATGGGGATCCCCAGTAAGACTGGCTGTCTCCATTGGTGTGGGCTAATGGGGATCCCCAGTAAGACTAGCTGTCTCCATTGGTGTGGGCTAATGGGGATCCCCAGGAAGACTAGCTGTCTCCATTGGTGTGGGCTAATGGGGATCCCCAGGAAGACTAGCTGTCTCCATTGGTGTGGGCTAATGGGGAACCCCAGTAAGACTAGCTGTCTCCATTGGTGTGGGCTAATGGGGATCCCCAGTAAGACTAGCTGTCTCCATTGGTGTGGGCTAATGGGGATCCCCAGTAAGACTAGCTGTCTCCATTGGTGTGGGTTAATGGGGATCCCCAGTAAGACTAGCTGTCTCCATTGGTGTGGGCTAATGGGGATCACCAGTAAGACTAGCTGTCTCCATTGGTGTGGGCTAATGGGGATCCCCAGTAAGACTAGCTGTCTCCATTGGTGTTGGCTAATGGGGATCCCCAGTAAGACTAGCTGTCTCCATTGGTGTGGGCTAATGGGGATCCCCAGTAAGACTAGCTGTCTCCATTGGTGTGGGCTAATTGGGATCCCCAGTAAGACTAGCTGTCTCCATTGGTGTGGGCTAATGGGGATCCCCCAGTAAGACTAGCTGTCTCCATTGGTGTGGGCTAATGGGGATCTCCAGTAAGACTAGCTGTCTCCATTGGTGTGGGCTAATGGGGATCCCCAGTAAGACTGGCTGTCTCCATTGGTGTGGGCTAATGGGGATCCCCAGGAAGACTAGCTGTCTCCATTGGTGTGGGCTAATGGGGATCCCCAGTAAGACTAGCTGTCTCCATTGGTGTGGGCTAATGGGGATCCCCAGTAAGACTAGCTGTCTCCATTGGTGTGGGCTAATGGGGATCCTCAGTAAGACTAGCTGTCTCCATTGGTGTGGGCTAATGGGGATCCTCAGTAAGACTAGCTGTCTCCATTGGTGTGGGCTAATGGGGATCCCCCAGTAAGACTAGCTGTCTCCATTGGTGTGGGCTAATGGGGATCCCCAGGAACACTAGCTGTCTCCATTGGTGTGGGCTAATGGGGATCCCCAGTAAGACTAGCTGTCTCCATTGGCGTGGGCTAATGGGGATCCCCCAGTAAAACTAGCTGTCTCCATTGGCGTGGGCTAATGGGGATCCCCCAGTAAGACTAGCTGTCTCCATTGGTGTGGGCTAATGGGGATCCTCAGTAAGACTAGCTGTCTCCATTGGTGTGGGCTAATGGGGATCCCCAGTAAGACTAGCTGTCTCCATTGGTGTGGG
This sequence comes from Salvelinus fontinalis, assembly GCF_029448725.1. Classification (NCBI taxonomy): domain Eukaryota; kingdom Metazoa; phylum Chordata; class Actinopteri; order Salmoniformes; family Salmonidae; genus Salvelinus; species Salvelinus fontinalis. Next base: position 46,037 of record NW_026601283.1, read on the forward strand.
CTAATGGGGATCCCCAGTAAGACTAGCTGTCTCCATTGGTGTGGGCTAATAGGGATCCCCAGTAAGACTAGCTGTCTCCATTGTTGTGGGCTAATGGGGATCCCCAGTAAGACTAGCTGTCTCCCTTGGTGTGGGCTAATGGGGATCCCCAGTAAGACTAGCTGTCTCCATTGTTGTGGGCTAATGGGGATCCCCAGTAAGACTAGCTGTCTCCATTGTTGTGGGCTAATGGGGATCCCCAGGAAGACTAGCTGTCTCCATTGGTGTGGGCTAATGGGGATCCCCAGTAAGACTAGCTGTCTCCATTGGTGTGGGCTAATGGGGATCCCCAGTAAGACTAGCTGTCTCCATTGGTGTGGGCTAATGGGGATCCCCAGTAAGACTAGCTGTCTCCATTGGTGTGGGCTAATGGGGATCCCCAGTAAGACTATTTGTCTCCATTGGTGTGGGCTAATGGGGATCCCCCAGTAAGACTAGCTGTCCCCATTGGTGTGGGCTAATGGGGATCCCCAGGAAGACTAGCTGTCTCCATTGGTGTGGGCTAATGGGGATCCCCAGTAAGACTAGCTGTCTCCATCGGTGTGGGCTAATGGGGATCCCCCAGTAAGACTAGCTGTCTCCATTGGTGTGGGCTAATGGGGATCCCCAGTAAGACTAGCTGTCTCCATTGGTGTGGGCTAATGGGGATCCCCAGTAAGACTAGCTGTCTCCATTGGTGTGGGCTAATTGGGGTCCCCAGTAAGACTAGCTGTCTCCATTGGTGTGGGCTAATGGGGATCCCCCAGTAAGACTAGCTGTCTCCATTGGTGTGGGCTAATGGGGATCCCCAGTAAGACTAGCTGTCTCCATTGGTGTGGGCTAATGGGGATCCCCAGTAAGACTGGCTGTCTCCATTGGTGTGGGCTAATGGGGATCCCCAGTAAGACTAGCTGTCTCCATTGGTGTGGGCTAATGGGGATCCCCAGGAAGACTAGCTGTCTCCATTGGTGTGGGCTAATGGGGATCCCCAGGAAGACTAGCTGTCTCCATTGGTGTGGGCTAATGGGGAACCCCAGTAAGACTAGCTGTCTCCATTGGTGTGGGCTAATGGGGATCCCCAGTAAGACTAGCTGTCTCCATTGGTGTGGGCTAATGGGGATCCCCAGTAAGACTAGCTGTCTCCATTGGTGTGGGCTAATGGGGATCCCCAGTAAGACTAGCTGTCTCCATTGGTGTGGGCTAATGGGGATCCCCAGTAAGACTAGCTGTCTCCATTGGTGTGGGCTAATGGGGATCCCCAGTAAGACTAGCTGTCTCCATTGGTGTGGGCTAATGGGGATCCCCAGTAAGACTAGCTGTCTCCATTGGTGTGGGCTAATGGGGATCCCCAGTAAGACTAGCTGTCTCCATTGGTGTGGGCTAATTGGGATCCCCAGTAAGACTAGCTGTCTCCATTGGTGTGGGCTAATGGGGATCCCCCAGTAAGACTAGCTGTCTCCATTGGTGTGGGCTAATGGGGATCTCCAGTAAGACTAGCTGTCTCCATTGGTGTGGGCTAATGGGGATCTCCAGTAAGACTAGCTGTCTCCATTGGTGTGGGCAAATGGGGATCCCCAGTAAGACTAGCTGTCTCCATTGGTGTGGGCTAATTGGGATCCCCAGTAAGACTAGCTGTCTCCATTGGTGTGGGCTAATGGGGATCCCCCAGTAAGACTAGCTGTCTCCATTGGTGTGGGCTAATGGGGATCCCCAGTAAGACTAGCTGTCTCCATTGGTGTGGGCTAATGGGGATCCCCAGTAAGACTGGCTGTCTCCATTGGTGTGGGCTAATGGGGATCCCCAGTAAGACTAGCTGTCTCCATTGGTGTGGGCTAATGGGGATCCCCAGGAAGACTAGCTGTCTCCATTGGTGTGGGCTAATGGGGATCCCCAGGAAGACTAGCTGTCTCCCTTGGTGTGGGCTAATGGGGAACCCCAGTAAGACTAGCTGTCTCCATTGGTGTGGGCTAATGGGGATCCCCAGTAAGACTAGCTGTCTCCATTGGTGTGGGCTAATGGGGATCCCCAGTAAGACTAGCTGTCTCCATTGGTGTGGGCTAATGGGGATCCCCAGTAAGACTAGCTGTCTCCATTGGTGTGGGCTAATGGGGATCCCCAGTAAGACTAGCTGTCTCCATTGGTGTGGGCTAATGGGGATCCCCAGTAAGACTAGCTGTCTCCATTGGTGTGGGCTAATGGGGATCCCCAGTAAGACTAGCTGTCTCCATTGGTGTGGGCTAATGGGGATCCCCAGTAAGACTAGCTGTCTCCATTGGTGTGGGCTAATTGGGATCCCCAGTAAGACTAGCTGTCTCCATTGGTGTGGGCTAATGGGGATCCCCCAGTAAGACTAGCTGTCTCCATTGGTGTGGGCTAATGGGGATCTCCAGTAAGACTAGCTGTCTCCATTGGTGTGGGCTAATGGGGATCCCCAGTAAGACTGGCTGTCTCCATTGGTGTGGGCTAATGGGGATCCCCAGTAAGACTAGCTGTCTCCATTGGTGTGGGCTAATGGGGATCCCCAGGAAGACTAGCTGTCTCCCTTGGTGTGGGCTAATGGGGATCCCCAGTAAGACTAGCTGTCTCCATTGGTGTGGAATAATGGGGATCCCCAGTAAGACTAGCTGTCTCCATTGGTGTGGGCTAATGGGGATCCTCAGTAAGACTAGCTGTCTCCATTGGTGTGGGCTAATGGGGATCCTCAGTAAGACTAGCTGTCTCCATTGGTGTGGGCTAATGGGGATCCCCCAGTAAGACTAGCTGTCTCCATTGGTGTGGGCTAATGGGGAACCCCAGGAACACTAGCTGTCTCCATTGGTGTGGGCTAATGGGGATCCCCAGTAAGACTAGCTGTCTCCATTGGCGTGGGCTAATGGGGATCCCCCAGTAAAACTAGCTGTCTCCATTGGCGTGGGCTAATGGGGATCCCCCAGTAAGACTAGCTGTCTCCATTGGTGTGGGCTAATGGGGATCCTCAGTAAGACTAGCTGTCTCCATTGGTGTGGGCTAATGGGGATCCCCAGTAAGACTAGCTGTCTCCATTGGTGTGGGCTAATGGGGATCCCCAGTAAGACTAGCTGTCTCCATTGGTGTGGGCTAATAGGGATCCCCAGTAAGACTAGCTGTCTCCATTGTTGTGGGCTAATGGGGATCCCCAGTAAGACTAGCTGTCTCCCTTGGTGTGGGCTAATGGGGATCCCCAGTAAGACTAGCTGTCTCCATTGTTGTGGGCTAATGGGGATCCCCAGTAAGACTAGCTGTCTCCATTGTTGTGGGCTAATGGGGATCCTCAGTAAGACTAGCTGTCTCCATTGGTGTGGGCTAATGGGGATCCTCAGTAAGACTAGCTGTCTCCATTGGTGTGGGCTAATGGGGATCCCCCAGTAAGACTAGCTGTCTCCATTGGTGTGGGCTAATGGGGATCCCCAGTAAGACTAGCTGTCTCCATTGGTGTGGGCTAATGGGGATCCCCAGTAAGACTGGCTGTCTCCATTGGTGTGGGCTAATGGGGATCCCCAGTAAGACTAGCTGTCTCCATTGGTGTGGGCTAATGGGGATCCCCAGGAAGACTAGCTGTCTCCATTGGTGTGGGCTAATGGGGATCCCCAGGAAGACTAGCTGTCTCCATTGGTGTGGGCTAATGGGGAACCCCAGTAAGACTAGCTGTCTCCATTGGTGTGGGCTAATGGGGATCCCCAGTAAGACTAGCTGTCTCCATTGGTGTGGGCTAATGGGGATCCCCAGTAAGACTAGCTGTCTCCATTGGTGTGGGCTAATGGGGATCCCCAGTAAGACTAGCTGTCTCCATTGGTGTGGGCTAATGGGGATCCCCAGTAAGACTAGCTGTCTCCATTGGTGTGGGCTAATGGGGATCCCCAGTAAGACTAGCTGTCTCCATTGGTGTTGGCTAATGGGGATCCCCAGTAAGACTAGCTGTCTCCATTGGTGTGGGCTAATGGGGATCCCCAGTAAGACTAGCTGTCTCCATTGGTGTGGGCTAATTGGGATCCCCAGTAAGACTAGCTGTCTCCATTGGTGTGGGCTAATGGGGATCCCCCAGTAAGACTAGCTGTCTCTATTGGTGTGGGCTAATGGGGATCTCCAGTAAGACTAGCTGTCTCCATTGGTGTGGGCTAATGGGGATCCCCAGGAAGACTGGCTGTCTCCATTGGTGTGGGCTAATGGGGATCCCCAGGAAGACTAGCTGTCTCCATTGGTGTGGGCTAATGGGGATCCCCAGTAAGACTAGCTGTCTCCATTGGTGTGGGCTAATGGGGATCCCCAGTAAGACTAGCTGTCTCCATTGGTGTGGGCTAATGGGGATCCTCAGTAAGACTAGCTGTCTCCATTGGTGTGGGCTAATGGGGATCCTCAGTAAGACTAGCTGTCTCCATTGGTGTGGGCTAATGGGGATCCCCCAGTAAGACTAGCTGTCTCCATTGGTGTGGGCTAATGGGGATCCCCAGGAACACTAGCTGTCTCCATTGGTGTGGGCTAATGGGGATCCCCAGTAAGACTAGCTGTCTCCATTGGCGTGGGCTAATGGGGATCCCCCAGTAAAACTAGCTGTCTCCATTGGCGTGGGCTAATGGGGATCCCCCAGTAAGACTAGCTGTCTCCATTGGTGTGGGCTAATGGGGATCCTCAGTAAGACTAGCTCTCTCCATTGGTGTGGGCTAATGGGGATCCCCAGTAAGACTAGCTGTCTCCATTGGTGTGGGCTAATGGGGATCCCCAGTAAGACTAGCTGTCTCCATTGGTGTGGGCTAATAGGGATCCCCAGTAAGACTAGCTGTCTCCATTGTTGTGGGCTAATGGGGATCCCCAGTAAGACTAGCTGTCTCCCTTGGTGTGGGCTAATGGGGATCCCCAGTAAGACTAGCTGTCTCCATTGTTGTGGGCTAATGGGGATCCCCAGTAAGACTAGCTGTCTCCATTGTTGTGGGCTAATGGGGATCCCCAGGAAGACTAGCTGTCTCCATTGGTGTGGGCTAATGGGGATCCCCAGTAAGACTAGCTGTCTCCATTGGTGTGGGCAAATGGGGATCCCCAGTAAGCCTAGCTGTCTCCATTGGTGTGGGCTAATGGGGATCCCCAGGAAGACTAGCTGTCTCCATTGGTGTGGGCTAATGGGGATCCCAGTAAGACTAGCTGTCTCCATTGGTGTGGGCTAATGGGGATCCCCAGTAAGACTAGCTGTCTCCATTGGTGTGGGCTAATGGGGATCCCCAGTAAGACTATTTGTCTCCATTGGTGTGGGCTAATGGGGATCCCCCAGTAAGACTAGCTGTCTCCATTGGTGTGGGCTAATGGGGATCCCCAGGAAGACTAGCTGTCTCCATTGGTGTGGGCTAATGGGGATCCCCAGTAAGACTAGCTGTCTCCATCGGTGTGGGCTAATGGGGATCCCCCAGTAAGACTAGCTGTCTCCATTGGTGTGGGCTAATGGGGATCCCCAGTAAGACTAGCTGTCTCCATTGGTGTGGGCTAATGGGGATCCCCAGTAAGACTAGCTGTCTCCATTGGTGTGGGCTAATTGGGATCCCCAGTAAGACTAGCTGTCTCCATTGGTGTGGGCTAATGGGGATCCCCCAGTAAGACTAGCTGTCTCCATTGGTGTGGGCTAATGGGGATCCCCAGTAAGACTAGCTGTCTCCATTGGTGTGGGCTAATGGGGATCCCCAGTAAGACTGGCTGTCTCCATTGGTGTGGGCTAATGGGGATCCCCAGTAAGACTAGCTGTCTCCATTGGTGTGGGCTAATGGGGATCCCCAGGAAGACTAGCTGTCTCCATTGGTGTGGGCTAATGGGGATCCCCAGGAAGACTAGCTGTCTCCATTGGTGTGGGCTAATGGGGAACCCCAGTAAGACTAGCTGTCTCCATTGGTGTGGGCTAATGGGGATCCCCAGTAAGACTAGCTGTCTCCATTGGTGTGGGCTAATGGGGATCCCCAGTAAGACTAGCTGTCTCCATTGGTGTGGGCTAATGGGGATCCCCAGTAAGACTAGCTGTCTCCATTGGTGTGGGCTAATGGGGATCCCCAGTAAGACTAGCTGTCTCCATTGGTGTGGGCTAATGGGGATCCCCAGTAAGACTAGCTGTCTCCATTGGTGTGGGCTAATGGGGATCCCCAGTAAGACTAGCTGTCTCCATTGGTGTGGGCTAATGGGGATCCCCAGTAAGACTAGCTGTCTCCATTGGTGTGGGCTAATTGGGATCCCCAGTAAGACTAGCTGTCTCCATTGGTGTGGGCTAATGGGGATCCCCCAGTAAGACTAGCTGTCTCCATTGGTGTGGGCTAATGGGGATCTCCAGTAAGACTAGCTGTCTCCATTGGTGTGGGCTAATGGGGATCCCCAGTAAGACTGGCTGTCTCCATTGGTGTGGGCTAATGGGGATCCCCAGTAAGACTAGCTGTCTCCATTGGTGTGGGCTAATGGGGATCCCCAGGAAGACTAGCTGTCTCCCTTGGTGTGGGCTAATGGGGATCCCCAGTAAGACTAGCTGTCTCCATTGGTGTGGGCTAATGGGGATCCCCAGTAAGACTAGCTGTCTCCATTGGTGTGGGCTAATGGGGATCCTCAGTAAGACTAGCTGTCTCCATTGGTGTGGGCTAATGGGGATCCTCAGTAAGACTAGCTGTCTCCATTGGTGTGGGCTAATGGGGATCCCCCAGTAAGACTAGCTGTCTCCATTGGTGTGGGCTATTGGGGATCCCCAGGAACACTAGCTGTCTCCATTGGTGTGGGCTAATGGGGATCCCCAGTAAGACTAGCTGTCTCCATTGGCGTGGGCTAATGGGGATCCCCCAGTAAAACTAGCTGTCTCCATTGGCGTGGGCTAATGGGGATCCCCCAGTAAGACTAGCTGTCTCCATTGGTGTGGGCTAATGGGGATCCTCAGTAAGACTAGCTGTCTCCATTGGTGTGGGCTAATGGGGATCCCCAGTAAGACTAGCTGTCTCCATTGGTGTGGGCTAATGGGGATCCCCAGTAAGACTAGCTGTCTCCATTGGTGTGGGCTAATAGGGATCCCCAGTAAGACTAGCTGTCTCCATTGTTGTGGGCTAATGGGGATCCCCAGTAAGACTAGCTGTCTCCCTTGGTGTGGGCTAATGGGGATCCCCAGTAAGACTAGCTGTCTCCATTGTTGTGGGCTAATGGGGATCCCCAGTAAGACTAGCTGTCTCCATTGTTGTGGGCTAATGGGGATCCTCAGTAAGACTAGCTGTCTCCATTGGTGTGGGCTAATGGGGATCCTCAGTAAGACTAGCTGTCTCCATTGGTGTGGGCTAATGGGGATCCCCAGTAAGACTAGCTGTCTCCATTGGTGTGGGCTAATGGGGATCCCAGTAAGACTAGCTGTCTCCATTGGTGTGGGCTAATGGGGATCCCCAGTAAGACTAGCTGTCTCCATTGGTGTGGGCTAATAGGGATCCCCAGTAAGACTAGCTGTCTCCATTGGTGTGGGCTAATAGGGATCCCCATTAAGACTAGCTGTCTCCACTGGTGTGGGCTAATGGGGATCCCCAGTAAGACTAGCTGTCTCCATTGGTGTGGGCTAATGGGGAACCCCAGTAAGACTAGCTGTCTCCATTGGTGTGGGCTAATGGGGATCCCCAGGAAGACTAGCTGTCTCCATTGGTGTGGGCTAATGGGGATCCCCAGTAAGACTAGCTGTCTCCATCGGTGTGGGCTAATGGGGATCCCCAGTAAGACTAGCTGTCTCCATCGGTGTGGGCTAATGGGGATCCCCACTAAGACTAGCTGTCTCCATTGGTGTGGGCTAATGGGGATCCCCACTAAGACTAGCTGTCTCCATTGGTGTGGGCTAATGGGGATCCCCAGGAAGACTAGCTGTCTCCATTGGTGTGGGCTAATGGGGATCCCAGTAAGACTAGCTGTCTCCATTGGTGTGGGCTAATGGGGATCCCCAGTAAGACTAGCTGTCTCCATTGGTGTGGGCTAATGGGGATCCCCAGTAAGACTATTTGTCTCCATTGGTGTGGGCTAATGGGGATCCCCCAGTAAGACTAGCTGTCTCCATTGGTGTGGGCTAATGGGGATCCCCAGGAAGACTAGCTGTCTCCATTGGTGTGGGCTAATGGGGATCCCCAGTAAGACTAGCTGTCTCCATCGGTGTGGGCTAATGGGGATCCCCCAGTAAGACTAGCTGTCTCCATTGGTGTGGGCTAATGGGGATCCCCAGGAAGACTAGCTGTCTCCATTGGTGTGGGCTAATGGGGATCCCCAGTAAGACTAGCTGTCTCCATTGGTGTGGGCTAATTGGGATCCTCAGTAAGACTAGCTGTCTCCATTGGTGTGGGCTAATGGGGATCCTCAGTAAGACTAGCTGTCTCCATTGGTGTGGGCTAATGGGGATCCCCAGTAAGACTAGCTGTCTCCATTGGTGTGGGCTAATAGGGATCCCCAGTAAGACTAGCTGTCTCCATTGGTGTGGGCTAATGGGGATCCCCAGTAAGACTAGCTGTCTCCATTGGTGTGGGCTAATGGGGATCCCCAGGAAGACTAGCTGTCTCCATTGGTGTGGGCTAATAGGGATCCCCAGTAAGACGAGCTGTCTCCATCGGTGTGGGCTAATGGGGATCCCCAGTAAGACTAGCTGTCTCCATTGGTGTGGGCTAATGGGGAACCCCAGTAAGACTAGCTGTCTCCATTGGTGTGGGCTAATGGGGATCCCCAGGAAGACTAGCTGTCTCCATTGGTGTGGGCTAATGGGGATCCCCAGTAAGACTAGCTGTCTCCATCGGTGTGGGCTAATGGGGATCCCCAGTAAGACTAGCTGTCTCCATTGGTGTGGGCTAATGGGGATCCCCACTAAGACTAGCTGTCTCCATTGGTGTGGGCTAATAGGGATCCCAGTAAGACTAGCTGTCTCCAGTGGTGTGGGCTAATGGGGATCCCCAGTAAGACTAGCTGTCTCCATTGGTGTGGGCTAATGGGGATCCCCAGGAAGACTAGCTGTCTCCATTGGTGTGGGCTAATGGGGATCCCCAGTAAGACTAGCTGTCTCCATCGGTGTGGGCTAATGGGGATCCCCCAGTAAGACTAGCTGTCTCCATTGGTGTGGGCTAATGGGGATCCCCAGGAAGACTAGCTGTCTCCATTGGTGTGGGCTAATGGGGATCCCCAGTAAGACTAGCTGTCTCCATTGGTGTGGGCTAATTGGGATCCTCAGTAAGACTAGCTGTCTCCATTGGTGTGGGCTAATGGGGATCCTCAGTAAGACTAGCTGTCTCCATTGGTGTGGGCTAATGGGGATCCCCAGTAAGACTAGCTGTCTCCATTGGTGTGGGCTAATGGGGATCCCAGTAAGACTAGCTGTCTCCATTGGTGTGGGCTAATGGGGATCCCCAGTAAGACTAGCTGTCTCCATTGGTGTGGGCTAATAGGGATCCCCAGTAAGACTAGCTGTCTCCATTGGTGTGGGCTAATAGGGATCCCCAGTAAGACGAGCTGTCTCCATCGGTGTGGGCTAATGGGGATCCCCAGTAAGACTAGCTGTCTCCATTGGTGTGGGCTAATGGGGATCCCCAGTAAGACTAGCTGTCTCCAATGGTGTGGGCTAATGGGGATCCCCAGTAAGACTAGCTGTCTCCAATGGTGTGGGCTAATGGGGATCCCCAGTAAGACTAGCTGTCTCCAATGGTGTGGGCCAATGGGGATCCCCAGGAAGACTAGCTGTCTCCATTGGTGTGGGCTAATGGGGAACCCCAGTAAGACTAGCTGTCTCCATTGGTGTGGGCTAATGGGGATCCCCAGTAAGACTAGCTTTCTCCATTGGTGTGGGCTAATGGGGATCCCCAGTAAGACTAGCTGTCTCCATTGGTGTGGGCTAATGGGGATCCCCAGTAAGACTAGCTGTCTCCATTGGTGTGGGCTAATGGGGATCCACAGTAAGACTAGCTGTCTCCATTGGTGTGGGCTAATGGGGATCCCCAGTAAGACTAGCTGTCTCCAATGGTGTGGGCTAATGGGGATCCCCAGTAAGACTAGCTGTCTCCAATGGTGTGGGCTAATGGGGATCCCCAGTAAGACTAGCTGTCTCCAATGGTGTGGGCTAATGGGGATCCCCAGGAAGACTAGCTGTCTCCATTGGTGTGGGCTAATGGGGATCCCCAGGAAGACTAGCTGTCTCCATTGGTGTGGGCTAATGGGGATCCCCAGGAAGACTAGCTGTCTCCAATGGTGTGGGCTAATGGGGATCCCCAGTAAGACTAGCTGTCTCCATCGGTGTCGGCTAATGGGGATCCCAGTAAGACTAGCTGTCTCCATCGGTGTCGGCTAATGGGGATCCCAGTAAGACTAGCTGTCTCCAATGGTGTGGCCTAATGGGGATCCCCAGGAAGACTAGCTGTCTCCAATGGTGTGGGCTAATGGGGATCCCCAGTAAGACTAGCTGTCTCCATCGGTGTCGGCTAATGGGGATCCCAGTAAGACTAGCTGTCTCCATCGGTGTCGGCTAATGGGGATCCCAGTAAGACTAGCTGTCTCCAATGGTGTGGGCTAATGGGGATCCCCAGGAAGACTAGCTGTCTCCAATGGTGTGGGCTAATGGGGATCTTAGAAAGGTTGTTCTGTGGTGTTTTGGGAACCCATCTCTTGTAAAGATCTTAGAAAGGTTGTTCTGTGGTGTTTTGGGAACCCATCTCTTGTAAAGATCTTAGAAAGGTTGTTCTGTGGTGTTTTGGGAACCCATCTCTTGTAAAGATCTTAGAAAGGTTGTTCTGTGGTGTTTTGGGAACCCATCTCTTGTAAAGATCTTAGAAAGGTTGTTCTGTGGTGTTTTGGGAACCCATCTCTTGTAAAGATCTTAGAAAGGTTGTTCTGTGGTGTTTTGGGAACCCATCTCTTGTAAAGATCTTAGAAAGGTTGTTCTGTGGTGTTTTGGGAACCCATCTCTTGTAAAGATCTTAGAAAGGTTGTTCTGTGGTGTTTTGGGAACCCATCTCTTGTAAAGATCTTAGAAAGGTTGTTCTGTGGTGTTTTGGGAACCCATCTCTTGTAAAGATCTTAGAAAGGTTGTTCTGTGGTGTTTTGGGAACCCATCTCTTGTAAAGATCTTAGAAAGGTTGTTCTGTGGTGTTTTGGGAACCCATCTCTTGTAAAGATCTTAGAAAGGTTGTTCTGTGGTGTTTTGGGAACCCATCTCTTGTAAAGATCTTAGAAAGGTTGTTCTGTGGTGTTTTGGGAACCCATCTCTTGTAAAGATCTTAGAAAGGTTGTTCTGTGGTGTTTTGGGAACCCATCTCTTGTAAAGATCTTAGAAAGGTTGTTCTGTGGTGTTTTGGGAACCCATCTCTTGTAAAGATCTTAGAAAGGTTGTTCTGTGGTGTTTTGGGAACCCATCTCTTGTAAAGATCTTAGAAAGGTTGTTCTGTGGTGTTTTGGGAACCCATCTCTTGTAAAGATCTTAGAAAGGTTGTTCTGTGGTGTTTTGGGAACCCATCTCTTGTAAAGATCTTAGAAAGGTTGTTCTGTGGTGTTTTGGGAACCCATCTCTTGTAAAGATCTTAGAAAGGTTGTTCTGTGGTGTTTTGGGAACCCATCTCTTGTAAAGATCTTAGAAAGGTTGTTCTGTGGTGTTTTGGGAACCCATCTCTTGTAAAGATCTTAGAAAGGTTGTTCTGTGGTGTTTTGGGAACCCATCTCTTGTAAAGATCTTAGAAAGGTTGTTCTGTGGTGTTTTGGGAACCCATCTCTTGTAAAGATCTTAGAAAGGTTGTTCTGTGGTGTTTTGGGAACCCATCTCTTGTAAAGATCTTAGAAAGGTTGTTCTGTGGTGTTTTGGGAACCCATCTCTTGTAAAGATCTTAGAAAGGTTGTTCTGTGGTGTTTTGGGAACCCATCTCTTGTAAAGATCTTAGAAAGGTTGTTCTGTGGTGTTTTGGGAACCCATCTCTTGTAAAGATCTTAGAAAGGTTGTTCTGTGGTGTTTTGGGAACCCATCTCTTGTAAAGATCTTAGAAAGGTTGTTCTGTGGTGTTTTGGGAACCCATCTCTTGTAAAGATCTTAGAAAGGTTGTTCTGTGGTGTTTTGGGAACCCATCTCTTGTAAAGATCTTAGAAAGGTTGTTCTGTGGTGTTTTGGGAACCCATCTCTTGTAAAGATCTTAGAAAGGTTGTTCTGTGGTGTTTTGGGAACCCATCTCTTGTAAAGATCTTAGAAAGGTTGTTCTGTGGTGTTTTGGGAACCCATCTCTTGTAAAGATCTTAGAAAAGACTGTTCTGTCAACAATCTTGCAAAATGTTCGGAACCGATTTCTTGTCATGTCCCCTACAATGTTCCCACAACCTAAAATAAACGTTCTGGGACCTTTAAAAGAACAGACAAAATGTTGATGTAGGAACGTTCTTGTAAACATCAGGTGAATGTTTTGTTGTACCCTAAAATAAACCAAGTAGAATCATCCGCACAACCGGACAGTTGGTGTGTTATAGGAACATATCTTTTGTGATGTCCCCACACAATGTTACAACCCGACTGTTCCCACAACCTAATAAAACATTCTGGGAACCTTTAAATAACAGATTAAATGTGTTTTAAGTAACGTTCTTGTAACATCAGGCGAATGTTTTAAAAAACATTCTATAATCATCAAAACGACTGAACAGTTTTTTTGTGTTTATGAGAACATTTGCCCACGACCAAACGAATGTTCTGGGAACGTCCACAAGGACTCATTTGGTTTGCTGGGATATCTCTACAATGTCCATCTTCTCCCTCAACCCAAGGACTGATATGTTAGCCATTAACTGTGAATTATATCATGTTAAATCATAGATATCCTACATTGTTGGAAGTACAGTGTACATATCTATTCCCACTCCACTCATACCAAGATCTCTTACGGTCACAAGTCTTTATGAAAACACACAGGTCTCTTCTGCCATCTAGTGGTTCAATTGAGAATTGCAGCTACACACGCACACACACTGAGTAGTTTGAGATCAGATTAAAGACTACAGATGACAGGAGGCTCTTAACGTTAGAGAGAGAGAGAGAGAGAGAGAGAGGAGAGAGCGAGAGAGAGAGAGAGAGAGAGAGAGAGAGAGAGAGAGAGAGAGAGAGAGACAGAGAGACAGAGAGAGAGAGAGAGAGAGAGAGAGAGAGAGAGAGAGAGAGAGAGAGAGCGAGAGAGAGAGAGAGAGACAGAGAGAGAGAGAGAGAGAGAGAGAGAGAGAGACAGAGAGAGAGAGAGAGAGACAGAGAGAGAGAGAGAGACAGAGAGACAGAGAGAGAGACAGAGAGAGAGAGAGAGAGAGAGAGAGAGAGAGAGAGAGAGAGAGAGAGAGAGAGAGAGAGAGAGAGAGAGAGAGAGAGAGAGAGAGAGAGAGAGAGAGAGGAGAGAGAAACACATTAAACTGAAGTACTGCAGTCAGGTTTGGTGCAGGGTGTGCTGAGTGATATTTTACGATGACAGATTAGTTTGCTAATGCACCAGATGAGAAGGCTTCTAATGAATGACTGTCTGTCTGTACTACTACAGGACTTTACAGATGGATCTGACTGAATGACTGTCTGTCTGTACTACTACAGGACTTTACAGATGGTTCTGACTGAATGACTGTCTGTCTGTACTACTACAGGACTTTACAGATGGTTCTGACTGAATGACTGTCTGTACTACTACAGGACTTTACAGATGGTTCTGACTGAATGACTGTCTGTCTGTCCTACTATAGGACTTTACAGATGGATCTGACTGAATGACTGTCTGTACTACTACAGGACTTTACAGATGGTTCTGACTGAATGACTGTCTGTACTACTACAGGACTTTACAGATGGTTCTGACTGAATGACTGTCTGTACTACTACAGGACTTTACAGATGGTTCTGACTGAATGACTGTCTGTACTACTACAGGACTTTACAGATGGTTCTGACTGAATGACTGTCTGTACTACTACAGGACTTTACAGATGGTTCTGACTGAATGACTGTCTGTACTACTACAGGACTTTACAGATGGTTCTGACTGAATGACTGTCTGTACTACTACAGGACTTTACAGATGGATCTGACTGAATGACTGTCTGTCTTTAGTACTACAGGACTTTACAGATGGATCTGACTGAATGACTGTCTGTCTGTACTACTACAGGACTTTACAGATGGATCTGACTGAATGACTGTCTGTCCTACTACAGGACTTTACAGATGGATCTGACTGAATGACTGTCTGTCTGTACTACTACAGGACTTTACAGATGGATCTGACTGAATGACTGTCTGTCCTACTACAGGACTTTACAGATGGATCTGACTGAATGACTGTCTGTCTGTACTACTACAGGACTTTACAGATGGATCTGACTGAATGACTGTCTGTCCTACTACAGGACTTTACAGATGGATCTGACTGAATGACTGTCTGTCCTACTACAGGACTTTACAGATGGTTCTGACTGAATGACTGTCTGTCTGTACTACTACAGGACTTTACAGATGGATCTGACTGAATGACTGTCTGTCCTACTACAGGACTTTACAGATGGATCTGACTGAATGACTGTCTGTCCTACTACAGGACTTTACAGATGGATCTGACTGAATGACTGTCTGTCTGTACTACTACAGGACTTTACAGATGGATCTGACTGAATGACTGTCTGTCCTACTACAGGACTTTACAGATGGATCTGACTGAATGACTGTCTGTCTGTACTACTACAGGACTTTACAGATGGATCTGACTGAATGACTGTCTGTCCTACTACAGGACTTTACAGATGGATCTGACTGAATGACTGTCTGTCTGTACTACTACAGGACTTTACAGATGGTTCTGACTGAATGACTGTCTGTCCTACTACAGGACTTTACAGATGGATCTGACTGAATGACTGTCTGTCTGTCCTACTACAGGACTTTACAGATGGTTCTGACTGAATGTCTGTCTGTACTACTACAGGACTTTACAGATGGTTCTGACTGAATGTCTGTCTGTCTGTCCTACTACAGGACTTTACAGATGGATCTGACTGAATGACTGTCTGTCTGTACTACTACAGGACTTTACAGATGGATCTGACTGAATGACTGTCTGTCCTACTACAGGACTTTACAGATGGATCTGACTGAATGACTGTCTGTCCTACTACAGGAGAGAGAGAGAGAGAGAGAGGAGAGAGAAACACATTAAACTGAAGTACTGCAGTCAGGTTTGGTGCAGGGTGTGCTGAGTGATATTTTACGATGACAGATTAGTTTGCTAATGCACCAGATGAGAAGGCTTCTAATGAATGACTGTCTGTCTGTACTACTACAGGACTTTACAGATGGATCTGACTGAATGACTGTCTGTCTGTACTACTACAGGACTTTACAGATGGTTCTGACTGAATGACTGTCTGTCTGTACTACTACAGGACTTTACAGATGGTTCTGACTGAATGACTGTCTGTCCTACTACAGGACTTTCCAGATGGTTCTGAGGCCATGTCCTGTGTTGCTCAGTAAGGTCCCCACAAGGCCAGGGATAAGGTTGGACTCCCATTGGAGCTTCCAATATGACCACTGACATTGTATCACAGTGTGTTGTATTTATCCTTTTTTTAAACTAGACTTTACAGTTTAAAACTAATTCTTATTTTTCAATGACGGCCTACCAGGGAACAGTGGGTTAACTGCCTTGTTCAGGGGCGGAACGACAGATTTATACCTTGTCAACTCAGGGATTCGATCCAGCAACCTTTCGGTTACTAGTCCAACCTTTCGGTTACTAGTCCAACCTTTCGGTTACTAGTCCAACCTTTCGGTTACTAGTCCAACCTTTCGGTTACTAGTCCCGTCCACTAGGCTACCTGCCGGCCCTTAGTGGCGATTCCCTATGAACAGTCACTAGCAC
>NW_026601284.1:0-7500 GCF_029448725.1 Salvelinus fontinalis
ATAGTTATAGACATGGTTATATAGTTATATATATGATTATATAGTTATAGACATAGTTATATAGTTATAGATATAGTTATATAGTTATAGATGTGGATATATGGTTATATAGTTACACATATGGATATATATTTATAAAAATGGTTATATAGTTATATTTATATAGATATATAGTTATATATATGGTTATATAGTTATAGACATGGTTATATACATACATAGTTATATATATGGTTATATAGTTATAGACATGGTTATATAGTTATAGATATGGTTATATAGTTATATATATGATTATATAGTTATAGACATGGTTATATAGTTATAGATATGGTTATATAGTTATATATATGATTATATAGTTATAGACATGGTTATATAGTTATAGATATGGTTATATAGTTATATATATGATTATATAGTTATAGACATGGTTATATAGTTATAGACATGGTTATATAGTTATAGACATGGTGATATAGTTATAGACATGGTTATATAGTTATAGATATGGTTATATAGTTATAGACATGGTTATATACATACATAGTTATATATATGGTTATATAGTTATAGACATGGTTATATAGTTATAGATATGGTTATATAGTTATAGATATGGTTATATAGTTATAGATATCATTATAAAGTTATAGACACCGTTATATAGTTATAGACACCGTTATATAGTTATAGACACCGTTATATAGTTATAGACACCGTTATATAGTTATAGACACCGTTATATAGTTATATCTATGATTATATAGTTATAGATATGGTTTTATAGTTATAGATATGGTGATATAGTTATATATATGATTATATAATTATAGACATGGTTATATACATACATAGTTATATATATGATTATATAATTATAGACATGGTTATATACATACATAGTTATACATATGATTATATAGTTATAGACATGGTTATATAGTTATATATATGATTATATAGTTATAGACATGGTTATATAGTTATAGATATGGTTATATAGTTATATCTATGATTATATAGTTATAGACATGGTTATATAGTTATGGACATGGTTATATAGTTATAGATATGGTTATATAGTTATAGATATGGTGATATAGTTATATATATGATTATATAGTTATAGACATGGTGATATAGTTATATATATGATTATATAGTTATAGACATGGTTATATAGTTATAGATATGGTTATATAGTTATATATATGATTATATAGTTATAGACATGGTTATATAGATATATATATGATTATATAGTTATAGACATGGTTACATAGTTATATATATGATTATATAGTTATAGACATGGTTACATAGTTATATATATGGTTATATAGTTATAGACATGGTTATATAGTTATATATATGGTTATATAGTTATAGACATGGTTACATAGTTATATATATGATTATATAGTTATATATATGATTATATAGTTATAGACATGGTTACATAGTTATATATATGGTTATATAGTTATAGACATGGTTACATAGTTATATATATGGTTATATAGTTATAGACATGGTGATATAGTTATATATATGGTTATATAATTATAGACATGGTTACATAGTTATATATATGGTTATATAGTTATAGACATGGTTATATACATACATAGATATATATATGATTATATAGTTATAGACATGGTTATATACATACATAGTTATATATATGATTATATAGTTATATATATGGTTATATAGTTATATATATGGTTATATAGTTATAGACATGGTTATATAGTTATATATATATATGATTATATAGTTATAGGCATGGTTATATAGTTATATATATGGTTATATAGATATATATATGATTATATAGTTATAGACATGGTTATATAGTTATATCTATGATTATATAGTTATAGACATGGTTATATAGTTATAGACATGATTATATAGTTATAGATATGGTTATATAGTTATATATATGGTTATATAGTTATATACATGATTATATAGTTATAGATATGGTTATATACATACATAGTTATATCTATGATTATATAATTATGGACATGGTTATATAGTTATAGATATGGTTATATAGTTATAGATATGGTTATATAGTTATATATATATATGATTATATAGTTATAGACATGGTGATATAGTTATAGATATGGTTATATAGTTATATATATATATGATTATATAGTCATAGACATGGTGATATAGTTATAGATATGGTTATATAGTTATATATATGATTATATAGTTATAGACATGGTTATATAGTTATAGATATGATTATATAGTTATAGATATATGATTATATAGTTATATATATGGTTATATAGTTATAGATATGGTTATATAGTTATATATATGATTATATAGTTATAGACATGGTTATATAGTTATATATATTGTTATATAGTTATATGGATATATATTTATGTATATAGTTATATAGTTATAGATGTGGATATATGGTTATATAGTTACACATATGGATATATATTTATAAAAATGGTTATATAGTTATAGATATGATTATATAGTTATAGATATATGATTATATAGTTATATATATGGTTATATAGTTATAGATATGGTTATATAGTTATATATATGATTATATAGTTATAGACATGGTTATATAGTTATATATATGGTTATATAGTTATAGACATGGTGATATAGTTATATATATGGTTATATAATTATAGACATGGTTACATAGTTATATATATGGTTATATAGTTATAGACATGGTTATATACATACATAGTTATATATATGATTATATAGTTATAGACATGGTTATATACATACATAGTTATATATATGATTATATAGTTATACATTTGGTTATATAGTTATATATATATGGTTATATAGTTATAGACATGGTTATATAGTTATATATATATGATTATATAGTTATAGACATGGTTATATAGTTATATATATGGTTATATAGATATATATATGATTATATAGTTATAGACATGGTTATATAGTTATAGACATGGTTATATACATACATAGTTATATATATGATTATATAGTTATAGATATGGTTACATAGTTATAGATATGATTATATAGTTATAGACATGGTTATATAGTTATAGACATGGTTATATAGTTATAGACACCGTTATATAGTTATAGATATCGTTATATAGTTATAGACACCGTTACATAGTTATAGATATCGTTATATAGTTATAGACACCGTTACATAGTTATAGACACCGTTACATAGTTATAGATATCGTTATATAGTTATAGACATGGTTATATAGATATATATATGATTATATAATTATAGATATGGTTATATACATGCATAGTTATATCTATGATTATATAGTTATAGACATGGTTATATACAACGAACAAAAATATTAACACAACATGTAAAGTGTTGGTCCCAGGATTCTTCTAAAGATCCCTCAACAAATCCCAGACATTTTCCATAATAACCCCCAAAAAATGTTTTTTCCCAAATGTAGTGCACAAAATCGTTTAGATCCCTTTTGGTGAGCATTTCTCATTTGACAAGATAATCCATCCACCTGACAGGTGTGGCATATCAAGAAACTGATTAAACTGCATGATCACACCTGGCGCTGTGGACAATTAAAGGCCACTCTAAAATGTGCAGTTTTGCTAGAAAATACAATGCCACAAATGTTACTCCCACCCCCCGCGGTACAGTTGAGCTAACGTAGGCTAATGGGATTAGCATGAGGTTGTTGGTAACAAAAACATTTCCTAGGACATAGACATATCTGATATGTGCAGAAAGCTTAAATTCTTGTTCATCTAACTGCACTGTCCAATTTACAGTAGCTATTACAGTGAAAGAATACCATGCTATTGTTTCAGGAGAGTGCACAATTATGCTGACTGCAGGAATGTCAATTGAATGTTCATTTTCTACCATAAGCCACCTTCAATGTCATTTTAGAGTATTTAGCAATAGATCTAGCCGGCCTCACAAGCGCCACGTGTATGGCGCCGTGTGGGCGAGTGGTTTGCTGATGTTATCGTTGTGAACAGAGTACCGCATGGCACGATCACAATTGCATTTCATCGATGGAAATTTGAATGCACGAAAATACTCTGACAAGATCCTGAGGCCCATTGTGATTGTAAAGGCAGTCAATGTTGTTCTCCCCCTTTAACGAGGAGGAGCATGGATAGGACCAAGATGCGGATTGAGGGAAATAAGCCATCTTTTAATGAACAAACAGCAAACAAGACACTACAAACTACAAAACAACAAACGTGACTAACCTTCAACTGTCCTGTGAGGACACAGGAACAAACACCCACAAAACACCAGTGAAACCCTGGCTGCCTTTGTATGACTCTCAATTAGAGACAAACAATACACACCTGTCTCTAATTGAGAATCATACCAGGCCGAACACAAAACCCCACATAGAAATACAAACATAGACAAACCCACCCAACTCACGCCCTGACCAACTAAAATGAATACAAAACAAAGGAAAACAGGTCAGGAACGTGACAGAACCCCCCCCTTAAGGTGCGAACTCCGGGCGCACCAGCACAAAGTCTAGGGGAGGGTCTGGGTGGGCGTCTGTCCACGGTGGCGGCTCTGGCGGTGGACGAGGTCCCCACCCCACCATAATCAATCCCCGCTTCTTTATCCCCCTCCCAATGACCACCCTCCCACTAACCCCACCTAAATGAAGGGGCAGCACCGGGATAAGGGGCAGCACCGGGATAAGGGGCAGCACCGGGATAAGGGGCAGCACCGGGACAAGGGGCAGCACCGGGACAAGGGGCAGCACCGGGACAAGGGGCAGCACCGGGACAAGGGGCGGCAGGTCCTGGCTGAGGGACTCCAGGTCCTGGCTGAGGGACTCCGGCAGGTCCTGGCTGAGGGACTCCGGCAGGTCCTGGCTGAGGGACTCCGGCAGGTCCTGGCTGAGGGACTCCGGCAGGTCCGGGCTGAGGGACTCCGGCAGGTCCGGGCTGAGGGACTCCGGCAGGTCCGGGCTGAGGGACTCCGGCAGGTCCGGGCTGAGGGACTCCGGCAGGTCCGGGCTGAGGGACTCCGGCAGGTCCGGGCTGAGGGACTCCGGCAGGTCCGGGCTGAGGGACTCCGGCAGGTCCGGGCTGAGGGACTCCGGCAGGTCCGGGCTGAGGGACTCCGGCAGGTCCGGGCTGAGGGACTCCGGCAGGTCCGGGCTGAGTGGCAGCTCCGGACTGTAGGGCAGCTCCGGACTGTAGGGCAGCTCCGGACTGTAGGGCAGCTCCGGACTGTAGGGCAGCTCCGGACTGTAGGGCAGCTCCTGACTGGCGGGCGTCTCTGGCAGCTCCTGACTGGCGGGCGTCTCTGGCAGCTCCTGACTGGCGGGCGTCTCTGGCAGCTCCTGACTGGCGGGCGTCTCTGGCAGCTCCTGACTGGCGGGCGTCTCTGGCAGCTCCTGACTGGCGGGCGTCTCTGGCAGCTCCTGACTGGCGGGCGTCTCTGGCAGCTCCTGACTGGCGGGCGTCTCTGGCGGCTCCTGACTGACGGACGGCTCTAGCGGCTCCTGACTGACGGACGGCTCTACTGGCTCGGGACAGACGGGCGGCTCTAATGGCTCGTGGCAGACGGCTGACTCAGATGGCGCTGGGCAGACAGATGGCTCAGACGGCGCTGGGCAGACAGATGGCTCAGACGGCGCTGGGCAGACAGATGGCTCAGACGGCGCTGGGCAGACAGATGGCTCAGACGGCGCTGGGCAGACAGATGGCTCAGACGGCGCTGGGCAGACAGATGGCTCAGACGGCGCTGGGCAGACAGATGGCTCAGACGGAGCTGGGCAGACGGGCCGTTCAGGCACCGCTGGGCAGACGGCAGACTCTGGCCGGCTGAGACGCACTATAGGCCTGGTGCGTGGTACCGGAACTGGAGGTACCGGGCTGAGGGCACGCACCTCAGGGCGAGTGCGGGGAACAGGAACAGGGCACACTGGACTCTCGTGGCGCACTCTAGGCCTGGTGCGTGGTACCGGAACTGGAGGTACCGGGCTGAGGGCACGCACCTCAGGGCGAGTGCGGGGAGAAGGAACAGTGCGTCCAGGGCTCTGGAGGCGCACAGGAGGCTTGGTGCGTGGTGCCGGAACTGGAGGCACTGGGCTGGAGACACGCACCATAGGGAGAGTACGTGGAGGAGGAACAGGGCTCTGGAGATGGACTGGAAGCCTGGTGCGTGGTGTAGGCACTGGTGGTATTGAGCTGGGGTGGGAAGGTGGCGCCGGATATACCGGACCGTGAAGGAGGACACGTGCTCTTGAGCACCGAGCCTCCCCAAACCTACCAGGTTGAATGATCCCCGTAGCCCTGCCAGTGCGGCGAGGTGGAATAGCCCGCACTGGGCTATGCAGGCGAACTGGGGACACCACCTGTAAGGCTGGTGCCATGTACGCCGGCCCGAGGAGACGTACTGGAGGCCAGATACGTTGGGCCGGCTTCATGGCATCCGGCTCGATGCCCAACCTAGCCCTCCCAGTGCGGCAAGGTGGAATAGCCCGCACTGGGCTAAGCACGCGTACTGGGGACACCGTGCGCTTCACCGCATAACACGGTGTCTGACCAGTACGACGCCCTCTTACTCCACGGCAAGCCCGGGGAGTTGGCTCAGGTATCCAACCCGGCTTCGCCACACTCCCCTTTAGCCCCCCCCCAAGAAATTTTTGGGTGAGCCTCTCGGGTTTCCAGCCACTCTGCCTTGCAAGCGCCTCATAATGCCGCCTCTCCGCTTTCGCTGCCTCCAGCTCCGCTTTGGGGCGGCGACACTCCACTGGCTGTGCCCAGGGTCCTTCTCCGTCCAGAATCTCCTCCCAAGTCCATTCCTCTTTTCCCCATTGCTGTAGTTCCTTTTCTCTCTCCTCAATCCGCTTGGTCCTGTTGTGGTGGGTGTTTCTGTAAAGGCAGTCAATGTTGTTCTCCCCCTTTAACGAGGAGGAGCATGGATAGGACCAAGATGCGGATTGAGGGAAATAAGCCATCTTTTAATGAACAAACAGCAAACAAGACACTACAAACTACAAAACAACAAACGTGACTAACCTTCAACTGTCCTGTGAGGACACAGGAACAAACACCCACAAAACACCAGTGAAACCCTGGCTGCCTTTGTATGACTCTCAATTAGAGACAAACAATACACACCTGTCTCTAATTGAGAATCATACCAGGCCGAACACAAAACCCCACATAGAAATACAAACATAGACAAACCCACCCAACTCACGCCCTGACCAACTAAAATGAATACAAAACAAAGGAAAACAGGTCAGGAACGTGACAGTGATTCCCATTTATTTTAAGGTATCTGTGAACCTGTTGCATATTCAGCACCAGTCAAACGTTTGGACACACCTACTCAAGGGTTTTTCGTTATTTTTACTATTTTCTACTTTGTAGAATATTAGTGAAGACATCAAAACTATGAAATAACACACATGGAATCATGTAGTAACCAAAAAAGTGTTATAAATA
>NW_026601284.1:12500-61814 GCF_029448725.1 Salvelinus fontinalis
GTAATCACAATTTCGAAATTTAACACTGGAGTGAAAGATGAGCAGAATATGATGTGCAAGTAGAGATACTGGTGTGCAAAACAAAGTAAAAAAAACAATATGGGGATGATGTAGTTGGATGGGCGATTTTAGAGATGGGCTATGTACAGCTGCAGCGATCTGTGAGCTGCTCAGATAGCTGCTGCTTAAAGCTAGTGAGGGAGATATAAGTCTCCAACTTCAGCGATTTTTTGCAATTCGTTCCAGTCATTGGCAGCAGAGAACTGGAAGGAAAGGCGGCCAGAGAGGTGTTGGCTTTGGGGATGACCAGTGAGATATACCTGCTGGAGCGCGTGCTACGGGTGGGTGTTGCTATGGTGACCAGTGAGCTGAGATAAGGCGGAGCTTTACCTAGCAAAGACTTATAGATAACCTGGAGCCAGTGGGTTTGGCAACGAATATGTAGCGAGGGCCAGTCGACGAGAGCATACAGGTCGCAGTGGTGGGTGGTATATGGGGCTTTGGTGACAAAACGGATGGCACTGTGATAGACTGCATCCAGTTTGCTTAGTAGAGTGTTGGAGGTTATTTTGTAAATGACATCGCTGAAGTCGAGGATCGGTAGGATAGTCAGTTTTAAGAGGGTATGTTTGGCAGCGTGAGTGAAGGAGGCTTTGTTGCGAAATAGGAAGCCGATTCTAGATTTAATTTTGGATTGGAGATGCTTAATATGATTCTGGAAGAAGAGTTTACAGTCTAGCCAGACACCTAGGTATTTGTAGTTGTCCACATATTCTAAGTCAGAACCGTCCAGAGTAGTGATGCTAGACGGACGGACGGGTGCGGGCAGTGTAGTTTGAGGACCATGCATTTAGTTTACTAGCATTTATGAGCAGTTGGAGGCCACGGAAGGAGTGTTGTATGGCATTGAAGCTCGTTTGGAGGTTAGTTAATTAACACAGTGTCCAAAGAAGGGCCAGATCTATACAGTATGGAGTCGTCTGCGTAGAGGTGGATCAAGGAATCACCTGCAGCAAGAGCGACATTGTTGGTATATACAGAGAAAAGAGCCGACCTGAGAATTGAACCCTGTGGTACCCAAATAGATACTGCCAGAGGTCCGGACAACAGGCCCCCCGATTTGACACACTGAACTCTAACTGAGAAGTAGTTGGTGAACCATGTAAGGCAGTCATTTGAAAAACCAAGGCTGTTGAGTCTGCCGATAAGAATACGATGATTGACAGAGTCGAATGCCTTGGCCAGGTCGATGAAGATGGCTGCACAGTACTGTCTTTTATCGATGACGGTTATGATAACGTTTAGTACCTTGAGCGTGGCTGAGGTGACCTGCTCGGAAACCGGATTGCACAGCGGAGAAGGTACGGTGGGATTCGAATTGGTCAGTGAACTGTTTGCTAAGTTTTCTAAGGCTTTCGAAGAGTTTAGAAGGGGAGAATGGATTTAGGTTTGTAACAGGCTGGGTCTAGAGTGTCACCCCCTTTGAAGAGGGGGGTGACCGCGGCAGCGATCCAATCTTTAGGGATCTCGGGCGATACGAAAGAGGTTGAACAGACTAGTAATAGGGGTTGCAACAATGGCGGCGGATAATTTTAGAAAGAGAGGGTCCAGATTGTCTAGCCCAGCTGATTTGTATGGGTCCAGGTTTTGCAGGTCTTTCAGAACATCTGCTGTCTGGATTTGGGTGAAGGAGAAGCTGGGGAGGCTTGGGCAAGTAGCTGCGGGGGGTGGGGGCGGAGCTGTTGGCCATGGATGGGGTAGCCAGGAGTAAAGCATGGCCAGCCGTAGAGAAATGCTTATTGAAATTCTCGATAATCGTGGATTTATTGGTGATGACAGTATTTCCTAGCCTCAGTGCAGTGGGCTGCTGGGAGGAGGTGCTCTTATTCTCCATGGACTTTACAGTGTCCCAAAACTTTTTGGAGTTAGAGCTACAAGATGCAAATTTCTGTTTTGAAAAAGCTAGTCTTTGCTTTCCTAACTGACTGTCTGTATTGGTTCCTGACTTCCTAGTGCAGTACACCACAGGATGTTTTTTCGTGCTGGTCAAGGCCAGTCAGGTCTGGAGTGAACCAGGGGCTAAATCTGTTCTTAGTTCGAAATGTTTTGAAAGGGGCACTCTTATTTAAGATGTGAGGAAATTACTTTAAAGAACAACCAGGCATACTTTTCTGACGGGATGAGGTCAATATCCTTCCAAGATACCCAGGTCAGGTCAGTTAGAAAGGCCTGCTCGCAGAAGTGTTTGAGGGAGTGTTTGGCAGTGATGTGTGGTGGTGGTTTGACCGCGGACCATAACGGATGCAGGCAATGAGGCAGTGATCACTGAGATCCTGATTGAAAACAGCAGAGGTGTATTTGGAGGGCAAGTTGGTCAGGAAAATATCTATGCCAATGTTTACAGATTTAGGGTTGTATGTGGTGGGTTCCTTGATATTGAGAGCATCTTGCTTTGATTGTAAAACGGTTAGGGTGTTAAGCATGTCCCAGTTTAGGTAACCTAGCAACACGAGCTCTGAAGATAGATGGGGGGCAATCCGTTCACATATGGTGTCCAGGGCACAGCTGGGAGCTGAGGGGGGTCTATAACAGGCGGCAACAGTGAGAGACTTATTTCTGGAGAGATTCATTTTTAAAATTAGAAGCTCGAATAGTTTGGGCATATATCTGGAAAGTATGACAGAACTTTGCAGGCTATCTCTGCAGTAGACTGCAATTCCTCGCCCTTTGGCAGTTCTATCTTGATGGAAAATGTGGTAGTTGGAGATGGAAATCTCTGAATTGTTGGTGGCCTTCCTAAGCCAGGATTCAGACACGGCAAGGACATCGGGGTTGGCGGAGTGTGCTAAAGCAGTGAGTAAAACAAACTTAGGGAGGAGGCTTTTGATGTTAACATGCATGAAACCAAAGCATTTACGGTTACGGAAGTCAACAAATGAGAGCGCCTGGGGACACACAGGGCCTAGGCTAACCTCCACATCACCCGAGGAACAGAGGAGGAGAAGGATTAGGGTATGGCTAAAGGCTATCAGAACTGGTCGTCTAGTGTGTTGGGGACAGAGAATAAAATGAGCAGATTTCTGGGTGTGGTAGGAAAGATTCAGGGCATAATGTGCAGACAGGGGTATGGTGGGGTGCGGGTACAGCGGAGGTAAGCCCAGGCACAGAGTGATGATAAGAGAGGTTGCATCTCTGGACATGCTGGTTATACTGGGTGAGGTCACCGCATGTGTGGGAGGTGGGACAAATTAGGTATCTAAGGCATGTATAGTGCGACTAGGGGCTCCGGAGTAAAATAAAACAATGATAACCACCCTAAACAACAGTATACAAGGCATGTTGACATTAGAGAGGGACATAAAGCGAGGCATAAAGCAATCACAGGTGAAGCTTGGGAGAGCAAGCTAAGACAACAATGGGTAAGACAACAACAGCTATTCAGCTAAGACAAGAACAACAGGTAAAATGGCGATGAATGGGCAGAGAGGGTCAGTTAACTACACACAGGGCCTGAGTTCGAGGCTGGGGTCGACAGATAATCAAAATAAACTAAATGGAGTACCGTGATTAAAGAACAGTCTAGCAGGCATCAGATATGTAGTCA
Source organism: Salvelinus fontinalis (assembly GCF_029448725.1). Lineage (NCBI taxonomy): Eukaryota > Metazoa > Chordata > Actinopteri > Salmoniformes > Salmonidae > Salvelinus > Salvelinus fontinalis. The sequence goes on from NW_026601284.1 coordinate 16,105, forward strand.
AGTGTTCATAGGGTCCAGTGAACAGCAATAGATGAAACAGGGAAGCCGTTAGGTAGTCGTTACTACGCTAGGTAAGCGGGAGACACAGTGTTCATAAAGTTAGCAGGCTGGGGCTAGTAGAAGCGTCTTCACTGACGTCCGGCAAAGGCTGATTGAGGGCACATCAGACAGAATTACGTCGGCAGACCAGTCGTGATGGATTGGCGGGGCGCCGTGTCAACAAAGGGTCCAGGCCAATTGACAAAAGAGGTATTGTAGCTAGAGTAATTTTGTTTGCTAGCCAGGAGATGCACCTGGCTCGAGGGTAACTGGTGCTAGCTTCGGGACAAGGGTTTTAGCCACTAATATTCACTAGCCACTAGATCCGGTGCGAAGGTCCTGTGCTTACGGCAGGAATCAGGTGATGTAGTGGCTTCTAGTCGTGTTAGTGAAGAGTCCGGGAGGCATCAGCTGTATAGCCGAGGGATAGGGTTCACTGAGCAGGCCGTGAGATGGGCCTGGCTCAAGGCTAGCTTCGGGGCTGGGCCACTCGTTAGTAGCTAGCTAGCTGCGATGATCCAGTGTAATGGTCCAGAGCTTACGGCAAGAATCCGGTGATGTAGTGGAGAAAAGCAGTCCGATATGCTCAGGGTTGACATCAGTGCAGACTGGCAGGTATTATCCAGGCTAAAAGCGGCTGGTGTCTGATCTAAAGGTAAAGGCCGCTAGCAGTGTCTAACACTGACTAAATAGCTAGTAGCTAATTAGCTGGTTAGCTTCTGATGGCTTCTGATGTAGGTTCTGACTATAAGGTCTAAAAATAGCAGATCCGTATCACATTGGGTGAGGCGGGTTACCGGAAGGTATATTTAATTTAAAAATGGGAAAAGAGATTGAAATTGAAATATATTGCAATTGATACCTAAAAAGTTGAGAAAAAAACCATAACATTTGCATTTGCACGGGACAACAACAAACACGTCCGCACTGCTACGCCATCTTGGAAGTACCAGTATGTTGTTGGAAATTATAAGCAGAAATGTGTCTAAATTAGGGGTGAAAGGAGCCTACGCCAGTAGGTTATACAGTCAGGTACGGAGTATCAGCTAAATAAATTATTATGGAATTATTGTGGTGGATTGAACTGCTCAGTACCGTGAGAAACAACAGGAAACAGGATAAGATGTTTACATGCCACAGTACACCGTCTAAGATCAGCCTATCCCAGGTATCTTATCCGGGTTTCTCATAAACAGGAAACATGCTTTTTTAATAAGGTTATTGTAAACAGGATATGACATTTATATGCGTCAACTCAAAACAAGAATACTTGAGTATCCTGAATAATAACCGGATATTGGTGTGCATGTAAACGTGGTCTATGTCTACGCCAGAAATTCCTATTACCTAAAACAGCTTCTGGACATCAGAACACCTCAATTTGGATGAAGATTTCTGCTTCAAAGAGTCAGCAGCTCTGGATGAATCCCCAGGACTCGAAAGACGAAACAGCGGCGAAAGAGAGGCAAGTGAGGCGGCATTCAGATGAGACTAAGACAGCGATCAAATAGACCGCCATTTCCCTTTGTTCTATTGGCGTGCAGTCAGAGGAGAACAAACTGGATGAGTTCAGTTCGAGACTATCCTATCAACAGGACATGAAAAACTGTACAATCCTATGTTTCTCAGATTTGTGGTTGAAAGGGGACATGGATAATATAAATCTTGCTGTTTTTTCTATGCATCACCGGACGGCAAACTCGGATAAGAGTGTTAACAGCTGGTGCACAAACTCTAAAATTAAGGAAGTCTCGAGTTTTTGCTTGTCTGAGTTGGAATAGCTGTATTAGGAAGACCGAGGACCCCCTCATTCTCATCAACGGCTGTATTAAGACCAAACTATTTCATCAATATTTTTCTTAGCTGTCTATTTAGCACCACCTACTGATGCTGGCACTAAGATCACACTCAACAAGCTGTATAGGGCCATAAGCAAACAAGAAATGCTCTCCCAGAGGTCATTGATTTAATGCAGGGAAACTGAAATCCGGCATGTCACCTGTGCAACTAGATGCAACAAAACTCTAGATCAGCTTTACTAAAACACAAAGAAATGCATACAAGGCCCTCCCTCGCCCTCGCCTTTGGCAAATCAGACCATAACTCTATCCTCCTGCTTACAAGCAAAAACTCAAACAGGAAATTCCAGTAAACGTGCTCAATACGGAAGAGGTCCGATGAAGCGGATACTAAGGTACCGGACTGTTTCGCTATCACAGACTGGAATATGTTCCGGGGATTCATCCGATAACATTGAGGAGTCGTCCCTACAGTGTACGTAAGTACATACCCCAACCGGAAGCCATGGATTACAGGCAATATCCGCACTGAGCTAACGGCTAGAGCTGCCGCTTCAGAGGGTAGTAAGTACAGTACTGGGGCAGAGCTCCCTGGCATCCAAGGACATCTATAACAGAAGGCTCAGCATTTTTTCAAAGACTCCAGCCATCCAAGCCATTGACTGTTCCCTCTGTTACCGCACAACGTCTGAAACCAACAAGACCCTGAACAGCCTCCTCCCCCATAAGACTGCTAAACATGCTAAACAAGACCCTGAACAGCCTCCTCCCCCATAAGACTGCTAAACAGGCTAAACAAGACCCTAAACAGCCTCCTCCCCCAAGCCATAAGACTGCTAAACAGGCTGAACAAGACCCTGAACAGCCTCCTCCCCCATAAGACTGCTAAACAGGCTAAACAAGACCCTGAACAGCCTCCTCCCCCATAAGACTGCTAAACAGGCTAAACAAGACCCTGAACAGCCTCCTCCCCCAAGCCATAAGACTGCTATACAGGCTAAACAAGACCCTGAACATTCTCCTCCCCATAAGACTGCTAAACAGGCTAAACAAGACCCTGAACAGCCTCCTCCCCCATAAGACTACTAAACAGGCTAAACAACACACTGAACAGCCTCCTCCCCCATAAGACTGCTAAACAGGCTAAACAAGACCCTGAACAGCCTCCTCCCCCATAAGACTGCTAAACAGGCTAAACAAGACCCTGAACATTCTCCTCCCCATAAGACTGCTAAACAGGCTAAACAAGACCCTGAACAGCCTCCTCCCCCATAAGACTGCTAAACAGGCTGAACAAGACCCTGAACAGCCTCCTCCCCCATAAGACTGCTAAACAGGCTAAACAAGACCCTGAACAACCTCCTCCCCCAAGCCATAAGACTGCTAAACAGGCTGAACAAGACCCTGAACAGCCTCCTCCCCCATAAGACTGCTAAACAGGCTAAACAAGACCCTAAACAGCCTCCTCCCCCAAGCCATAAAACTGATAAACAGGCTAAACAAGACCCTGAACAGCCTCCTCCCCCATAAGACTGCTAAACAGGCTAAACAAGACCCTGAACAGCCTCCTCCCCCAAGCCATAAGACTGCTAAACAGGCTAAACAAGACCCTGAATAGCCTCCTTCCCCATAAGACTGCTAAACAGGCTAAACAAGACCCTGAACAGCCTCCTCCCCCATAAGACTGCTAAACAGGCTGAACAAGACCCTGAACAGCCTCCTCCCCCATAAGACTGCTAAACAGGCTGAACAAGACCCTGAACAGCCTCATCCCCTAAGCCATAAGACTGCTAAACAGGCTAAACAAGACCCTGAACAGCCTCCTCCCCCATAAGACTGCTAAACACGCTGAACAAGACCCTGAACAGCCTCCTTCCCCATAAGACTGCTAAACACGCTGAACAAGACCCTGAACAGCCTCCTCCCCCAAGCCATAAGACTGCTAAACAGGCTAAACAAGATCCTGAACAGCCTCCTTCCCCATAAGACTGCTAAACAGGCTGAACAAGACCCTGAACAGACTCCTCCCCCATAAGACTGCTAAACAGGCTAAACAAGACACTGAACAGCCTCCTCCCCCATAAGACTGCTAAACAGGCTGAACAAGACCCTGAACAGACTCCTCCCCCATAAGACTGCTAAACAGGCTAAACAAGACCCTGAACAGACTCCTCCCCCATAAGACTGCAAAACAGGCTAAACAAGACCCTGAACAGCCTCCTCCCCCCTAATACTGCTAAACAGGCTGAACAAGACCCTGAACAGGCTCCTCCCCCAAGCCATAAGACTGCTAAACAGGCTGAACAAGACCCTGAACAGCCTCCTCCCCCATAAGACTGCTAAACAGGCTGAACAAGACCCTGAACAGCCTCCTCCCCCATAAGACTGCTAAACAGGCTAAACAAGACCCTGAACAGCCTCCTCCCCCATAATACTGCTAAACAGGCTGAACAAGACCCTGAACAGGCTCCTCCCCCAAGCCATAAGACTGCTAAACAGGCTGAACAAGACCCTGAACAGCCTCCTCCCCATAGCCATAAGACTGCTAAACAGGCTAAACAAGACACTGAACAGCCTCCTCCCCATAAGACTGCTAAACAGGCTAAACAAGACACTGAACAGCCTCCTCCCCCAAGCCAGAAGACTGCTGAACAGGCTAGATAAGACACTGAACAGCCTCCTCCCCCATAAGACTGCTAAACAGGCTGAACAAGACCCTGAACAGCCTCCTCCCCCATAAGACTGCTAAACAGGCTAAACAAGACCCTGAACAGCTTCCTCCCCCAAGCCATAAGACTGCTAAACAGGCTAAACAAGACCCTGAACAGCCTCCTCCCCCATAAGACTGCTAAACAGGCTGAACAAGACCCTGAACAGCCTCCTTCCCCATGAGACTGCTAAACAGGCTGAACAAGACCCTGAACAGCTTCCTCCCCCATAAGACTGCTAAACAGGCTGAACAAGACCCTGAACAGCCTCCTCCCCCATAAGACTGCTAAACAGGCTAAACAAGACCCTGAACAGCCTCCTCTCCCAAGCCATAAGACTGCTAAACAGGCTAAACAAGACCCTGAACAGCCTCCCCCAAGCCATAAGACTGCTAAACAGGCTAAACAAGACCCTGAACAGCCTCCTCCCCCAAGCCATAAGACTGCTAAACAGGCTAAACAAGACCCTGAACAGCCTCCCCCAAGCCATAAGACTGCTAAACAGGCTAAACAAGACCCTGAACAGCCTCCTCCCCCATAAGACTGCTAAACAGGCTGAACAAGACCCTGAACAGCCTCCTCCCCATAAGACTGCTAAACAGGCTGAACAAGACCCTGAACAGCCTCCTCCCCCATAAGACTGCTAAACAGGCTGAACAAGACCCTGAACAGCCTCATCCCCTAAGCCATAAGACTGCTAAACAGGCTAAACAAGACCCTGAACATTCTCCTCCCCATAAGACTGCTAAACAGGCTAAACAAGACCCTGAACAGCCTCCTCCCCCATAAGACTGCTAAACAGGCTGAACAAGACCCTGAACAGCCTCCTCCCCCAAGCCATAAGACTGCTAAACAGGCTAAACAAGACCCTGAACAGCCTCCTCCCCCATAAGACTGCTAAACAGGCTAAACAAGACCCTGAACAGCCTCCTCCCCCATAAGACTGCTAAACAGGCTGAACAAGACCCTGAACAGCCTCCTCCCCATAAGACTGCTAAACAGGCTGAACAAGACCCTGAACAGCCTCCTCCCCCATAAGACTGCTAAACAGGCTAAACAAGACCCTGAACAGCCTCCTCCCCATAAGACTGCTAAACAGGCTGAACAAGACCCTGAACAGCCTCCTCCCCCATAAGACTGCTAAACAGGCTGAACAAGACCCTGAACAGCCTCCTCCCCCATAAGACTGCTAAACAGGCTAAACAAGACCCTGAACAGCCTCCTCCCCCATAAGACTGCTAAACAGGCTGAACAAGACCCTGAACAGCCTCCTCCCCCATAAGACTGCTAAACAGGCTGAACAAGACCCTGAACAGCCTCCTCCCCCATAAGACTGATAAACAGGCTAAACAAGACCCTGAACAGCCGCCTCCCCCATAAGACTGCTAAACAGGCTAAACAAGACCACGAACAGCCTCCTCCCCATAAGACTGCTAAACAGGCTGAACAAGACCCTGAACAGCCTCCTCCTCCATAAGACTGCTAAACAGGCTAAATAACTGATAAAATGGATAACTAGACTGCTTGCATTGATAAATAAAAAACAAATGTTGCTACTCCTTGTAAGTGTCAACACTCCTCCAGGGAATACACATACTGTACATGTTATCCAGCGCTCAGCTCTCATTAACATGGTTAGCAACAATGTGATTGGAACAATTCGGCTAAATGCTGTACTCCCCCTTTAAACTCAGCTAAATACTGTACTCCCCCTTTAAACCAAGCTAAATACCAGACTACCCCTTTAACCCTTGTGTGGTGTTCATGTTTTTGTTATTCACCAAATTTTCGCGGGTCTGATGGACCAACAACATTATTGGGTTTTTAAAACAATACAGCCATAACAATTTACATAAAAATACTTAATACCTAGATGTTGATTTAATGTATTACAGGTAAAATAGACAGCAGGCTTAATATTTGCCACATACCTGCTAGATCACATTTAGCAATAAAAGCGCTATTCTTAAAAATGAAATAAAAAACTGTCAATTACAATCAAGACATGGGTGGGAAAAAATCTTGTTTATCTTGAACAAATATGATTGAAACAAAGTTTTCATTACTATTTCTGTTTATTGCTTTGAACTGAACAAATTGGAAGGATACATTTTACATACAGTATTTTATGGAAATTATACAGGTGCCCCAATGAACACAAATGAAGGCCCGTCTACACACCACATGAGGGACAGTGTTTAACTGTGTGTGTGTGTTGCACATGTATTTCTTCCACTGCATGTGGTCTGTGTCTTCCTGTCCTTCTCGGGTCCACACAGATCGCAGCGCTTCTTCTTGTTGCTACCGGCTGCAATCTAGAATGATAAAAACACTTGGTTCAGGGATTTTACTATCATCTCACTCACATATACCTAACTGGCACATCACCATCTGCACATCTATTCACTCCAGTGTTAATTGCTCATTTGTAATTACTTTGGCCACTATGGTCTATTTATTGCCTTACCTCCTTACTCCATTTGCACACACTGTATACAGATTTTCTATTGTGTTATTGACTGTACGTTGTGTTTATTCTATGTGTAACTCTGTGTTGTTGTTTTTCTCGCACTGCTTTGCTTTATCTTGGCCAGGTCACAGTTGTAAATGAGAACTTGTTCTCAACTGGCCTACCTGGTTAAATAAAGGTGAAATAAAATAAAATACAAATAAATAGTAACAGCAGGCCAAGGTAGGAGAGTCAGACACACACACATGCAACAACATCACTCACACTTACTTCCTGTATTGGAGTTGTTGGTTCTGTGGGTCGGGCGGATGGGGCAGCAGCATCCTCCTCCTGAATCCTCCTCACCATGGGTGCAGAAGCTGGGGTCCTTGGGTAATGTTGTATCCTCTGGATTTGAGGTCTTACCAGTGCCTTGCCCAACTCCTCGAGAAAGAGCCGTCTCCTCTGGATTTAAGGTCTTACCAATGCCTTGCCCAACTCATCGAGAAAGAGACGTCTCCTCTGGATTTGAGGACTTACCAATGCCTTGCCCAGCTCCTCGAGAAAGAGACGTCTCCTCTGGAGCTTCCCTCTGTTCCAATCTGGGTTCAATGCCATCTAGATGACAAACGCGTTGTACGCCGAGATGTCCAAGATGTTGAAGAATATCACAAGTGGCCAGCGTAGGGTTCTTCTTTTGCAGCTGTAGCCAGTAACCAGCTTGTCTAAATTGTCCACCTCTCCTTTTGTGGCATTGTAATCCATTCTGATTTCTGGTTGTTGATGTTCCAGGCCACAGATTCTCCAATCCCTACGTAGCGTACTCAAGAGTACCACATTGTTGCCTTTCTTTGGTACCTAGGACACAAGGGACGTGTCGGCCGTGAGCACAAACTTAGAGGTATGGGTAGGCCTGTTCCGTGTATTCATCAGCTGAGGTGTGAGCTATGGCTTCTTTTTTCGTATGATGAAGCAGCATCACAGGCAGCGCAGATCTTGATTCCATATTTTGTGGGTTTAGACGGTATGTACTGCCTGATGGGACAGCGGCCCCTAAATGGCATAAACTGCTCATAAACCGTAACGTTGGGCCCTGGGTTGTAAAACTCGGGAAGGCGGTGCACCCACTCGTCTCAAACTGACCTGATTGCAGCTAGCTTGTCTCTCTGCCGCCGAGCTGGTCTGGTGTCTCGGTTATCCAAGCGGATAATCCTGGAAGTTTTCCAGAGACATTGTTGCACAGAAAAGTTCTCTGCCAGTTTCTGCATTCCAGAGGGATTCTGTGGATTCCCCATTGGATCTGAAAACACCAGCAAGAATAGGAACACCAAAGTATGTATGTAAATGAGTTTGGTCCATCTCTTCTCATTTCTCTCCAAAAAACACGCCTTCCCCTCCAAAATGAGTTCAGTCCAGAATGATTTTCTGGATGGTGTCTGGGATGAACTGTTCTAAAGACTTTGTGTCCTGCTCATGAGTAACCGCCATCCGCGTAACCGCCATCCGCGTCAGCCCTGGTTGCATCCTTATTACATTGGCAGCCTTGCAGGGTGGCTCATTCCTTTGGCAAGAAGATTCAATTCCATTCAAATCCACAATGTTTTGCCATCCATATATTCTCCTCCTGCAGGCTGCTGATTAGCTGGTTGTTGATTGGCTGGTTCTGGCTGCTGACGGGCTGGTCCTGGGGCTGGCTGAGGGTCAATCTCATCCTCTTCTTCCAACTCACTGTCAGACTCCGAATTGACAGAGACATGATCCTCATATTCAGAAATTTCTTCATCTTCCGACGTGGAAGAACACTCCTTCCACACGAGCTCCTCTCTCTCTGCAAAAATGATTTCTAAGGCCCTCTGAGCAGAGATTATTTTTGCCACACTGATTCATTGTGGTAAGGAGCCACACATGCAAATCTATTTATTTGTGGTGTCCCTCCCCCAATTTGTACCTGGTTGGGGAAGTGTGTGGAAAAATACAGATTTTTTTCACAATGTATTGAAAATAATGTATTGTAATAACATTGTGCAGGTTCCCGCAAGACATTGTGTAGTTTCACACACTACAAAATGGTAAATAATGCGAGAAAAGCGGGAGACAGACAGACAAGCAGGGAGACAGACAGACAAGCAGGGAGACAGACAGGTTCTTGGTGCTATGTTGAATACAGCACACACTTTCCCACACGTTTATTACCTTCGGGTCCAATGGACCAGAACACCGCATATGTGATATAAATGTGTAGGGGGGTGCACAGTGTGCACGCAATGAAAATGTGTTCTTTTGCATGTTCTTCACAGAAAATTAGCCGAGGCAAATGAGTCTCAGGTTGAAAAAAGAATTCATTGTATCATTTGTCTTTTAGTAAACATTGAAAGTGGGTCCAACAGACCCGAACACCACACAAGGGTTAAACCCAGCGAAATACTGGACTCCACCTTTAAACCCAGCGAAATACTGGACTCCACCTTTAAACCCATCTAAATACTGTACTCCACCTTTAAACCCAGCGAAATACTGGACTCCACCTTTAAACCCATCTAAATACTGTACTCCACCTTTAAACCCAGCGAAATACTGTACTACCCATTTTAAACCCTCTCTGACATTCATTGATAAGCACAGTCATTTATTTATGACTATGAATCTCCTCACGATGATTCCACTTTGCCAATACAATACACATTCCTCCCCTTCGCATTCACTTGTTTTCACTTCAGCAAAGAAATCAGTTATCATCAACATTTACACAGTTCGACATTTAAAAATGGAATTTATCCATTTACTTTTTGGTGAGACAATGATATTTTTCATGACAAGCTTGACAACAGACTTGAAAGAAATACAAGATATTGATCAGGGAAATGAATAGCTATATAACACACACGTATCATTCCATTTAAAATCTCATGCCTATCACCATGATGACAAAGACAACAGGACAGGACGTTGCCATGCACACTGTACAGAACAGTAGAGAACAGTCAGACATCCATGCAAACAGCCAGACATGAGGAGAGAGAGATGCAGAGGTAGAGAAGGATAGCCAGTCAGATAGAGCACTGTTAAAATGGTTTATTATGACTGATAACTCTAACAGAGTAGTAACATTTGGCACATGTATCACGAAGACGTTTATCATAATTATAAAAAAAATATAGCTTTTTATTCTCTAATATTCTAATATATTACATTTTCAAGTTTTTTCCCCCCCCCAAGACAATGATCAGGCCTAGAATGTGTTTGGTTCTGAACATTTACGATCCATAAACTTGAGAAAGTCTTATCTTAAAGATATTTGAATGAAATGTTTTATCTTCTTTAGTCTTATCGTTTTAGATGAAGGTATTCAGGACATCTAATCTGATTGTGTTTCATCAACTTGAAGGGGTAGAAGAAAAAAAAATATTGTTTTTATTTGTATCAGATATAAAAGCGCAATCAGAAACTTTCTGTTAATTCTAACAGTGTGTTCTTGTGATAACGTCCCCGCTGTGAGGTTCTATTTGCCCTGAAGGTGATGATATGGCATTCATTTTGTATTATACTTATCAATATTTACAATCGTGTGCTCAAGAATATTAATTTCAGGCCACCATTGCATGCAGGCAACAAGATACAGGGACCTAGTGGGGGAGAGCGGGGTGGGGTGGTGCCAGTGGAGGGTAGACTGGGGACGGGTGCCATTACTTTCCTTGTGGGGGATTCAGGATTCTCGGTGGCCATTGTCACAACAGTATCGGGCTCTGGCGGAGGTGCAACTGAATCGCTAGGAGGAGGCTGTGTCACAACAGGACCAGCCACCACAGCCACAGCGATGCTGGGAGGACGAGGAGCGGAAGGGGACAGAAACAGACAGCAGTTACTTTGGCAGCAGAGTGAAAGAGAAACAGAGAAGAACAGAAGAAACAGAGATACAGATTAGCAGAAAGAGAAAAAGCGACTGAAAGCATTGGGAAAGAGGAGCGCTTCTGGTTCGTGATTGTAGACTTTATTTGTCTTGGAAAGCATTTCTGAAAAGTATTGGAGGCATCGGACTGGGTGGGGTGTGGTTTCTTGGACTCCTTGGTATCTGGTATTGGGCCTGGATTCAGTGTGGTATCTGGTATTGGACCTGGGTCCAGTGTGGTATCTGGTATTGGACCTGGGTCCAGTGTGGTATCTGGTATTGGACCTGGATTCAGTGTGGTATCTGGTATTGGACCTGGGTCCAGTGTGGTATCTGGTATTGGACCTGGGTCCAGTGTGGTATCTGGTATTGGACCTGGGTCCAGTGTGGTATCTGGTATTGGACCTGGGTCCAGTGTGGTATTGGACCTGGGTCCAGTGTGGTATCTGGTATTGGGCCTGGGTCCAGTGTGGTATCTGGTATTGGACCTGGGTCCAGTGTGGTATCTGGTATTGGACCTGGGTTCAGTGTGGTATCTGGTATTGGACCTGGGTCCAGTGTGGTATCTGGTATTGGTCCTGGGTCCAGTGTGGTATCTGGTATTGGACCTGGGTCCAGTGTGGTATCTGGTATTGGACCTGGGTCCAGTGTGGTAGCTGGTATTGGGCCTGGGTCCAGTGTGGTATCTGGTATTGGACCTGGGTCCAGTGTGGTATCTGGTATTGGACCTGGGTCCAGTGTGGTATTGGACCTGGGTCCAGTGTGGTATCTGGTATTGGACCTGGGTCCAGTGTGGTATCTGGTATTGGACCTGGGTCCAGTGTGGTATTGGACCTGGGTCCAGTGTGGTATCTGGTATTGGACCTGGGTCCAGTGTGGTACCTGGTATTGGACCTGGGTCCAGTGTGGTATTGGACCTGGGTCCAGTGTGGTATCTTGTATTGGACCTGGGTCCAGTGTGGTATTGGAACTGGGTCCAGTGTGGTATCTGGTATTGGATCTGGGTCCAGTGTGGTATCTGGTATTGGACCTGGGTCCAGTGTGGTATCTGGTATTGGACCTGGGTCCAGTGTGGTATTGGACCTGGGTCCAGTGTGGTATCTGGTATTGGACCTGGGTCCAGTGTGGTATTGGACCTGGGTCCAGTGTGGTATCTGGTATTGGACCTGGGTCCAGTGTGGTATCTGGTATTGGACCTGGGTCCAGTGTGGTATCTGGTATTGGACCTGGGTCCAGTGTGGTATCTGGTATTGGACCTGGGTCCAGTGTGGTAGCTGGTATTGGACCTGGGTCCAGTGTGGTATCTGGTATTGGTCCTGGGTCCAGTGTGGTATCTGGTATTGGACCTGGGTCCAGTGTGGTATTGGACCTGGGTCCAGTGTGGTATTGGACCTGGGTCCAGTGTGGTATCTGGTATTGGATCTGGGTCCAGTGTGGTATCTGGTATTGGACCTGGGTCCAGTGTGGTATCTGGTATTGGACCTGGGTCCAGTGTGGTATTGGACCTGGGTCCAGTGTGGTATCTGGTATTGGACCTGGGTCCAGTGTGGTATTGGACCTGGGTCCAGTTTGGTATCTGGTATTGGACCTGGGTCCAGTGTGGTATCTGGTATTGGACCTGGGTCCAGTGTGGTATCTGGTATTGGACCTGGGTCCAGTGTGGTATCTGGTATTGGACCTGGGTCCAGTGTGGTAGCTGGTATTGGACCTGGGTCCAGTGTGGTATCTGGTATTGGTCCTGGGTCCAGTGTGGTATCTGGTATTGGACCTGGGTCCAGTGTGGTATTGGACCTGGGTCCAGTGTGGTATTGGACCTGGGTCCAGTGTGGTATCTGGTATTGGGCCTGGGTCCAGTGTGGTATCTGATATTGGACCTGGGTCCAGTGTGGTATCTGGTATTGGACCTGGGTCCAGTGTGGTATTGGACCTGGGTCCAGTGTGGTATTGGACCTGGGTCCAGTGTGGTATTGGACCTGGGTCCAGTGTGGTATCTGGTATTGGTCCTGGGTCCAGTGTGGTAGCTAGTATTGGACCTGGGTCCAGTGTGGTAGCTAGTATTGGACCTGGGTCCAGTGTGGTATCTGGTATTGGACCTGGGTCCAGTGTGGTATCTGGTATTGGACCAGGGAACAGTGTGGTATCTGGTATTGGACCTGGGTCCAGTGTGGTAGCTAGTATTGGACCTGGGTCCAGTGTGGTAGTTGGTATTGGACCTGGGTCCAGTGTGGTATCTGGTATTGGACCTGGGTCCAGTGTGGCAGCTGGTATTGGACCTGGGTCCAGTGTGGTATCTGGTATTGGACCTGGGTCCAGTGTGGTATCTGGTATTGGACCTGGGTCCAGTGCGGTATCTGGTATTGGACCTGGGTCCAGTGTGGTATTGGACCTGGGTCCAGTGTGGTATCTGGAATTGGACCTGGGTCCAGTGTGGTTTCTGGTATTGGTCCTGGGTCCAGTGTGGTATCTGGTATTGGACCTGGGTCCAGTGTGGTATCTGGTATTGGACCTGGGTCCAGTGTGGTATCTGGTATTGGACCTGGGTCCAGTGTGGTATCTGGTATTGGACCTGGGTCCAGTGTGGTATCTGGTATTGGACCTGGGTCCAGTGTGGTATCTGGTATTGGTCCTGGGTCCAGTGTGGTAGCTGGTATTGGTCCTGGGTCCAGTGTGGTATCTGGTATTGGACCTGGGTCCAGTGTGGTATCTGGTATTGGACCTGGGTCCAGTGTGGTATTGGACCTGGGTCCAGTGTGGTATTGGACCTGGGTCCAGTGTGGTATCTGGTATTGGACCTGGGTCCAGTGTGGTATCTGGTATTGGACCTGGGTCCAGTGTGGTATCTGGTATTGGACCTGGGTCCAGTGTGGTATTGGACCTGGGTCCAGTGTGGTATCTGGTATTGGACCTGGGTCCAGTGTGGTATCTGGTATTGGACCTGGGTTCAGTGTGGTATCTGGTATTGGACCTGGGTCCAGTGTGGTATCTGGTATTGGACCTGGGTCCAGTGTGGTATCTGGTATTGGACCTGGGTCCAGTGTGGTATCTGGTATTGGACCTGGGTCCAGTGTGGTATCTGGTATTGGACCTGGGTCCAGTGTGGTATCTGGTATTGGACCTGGGTCCAGTGTGGTAGCTGGTATTGGACCTGGGTCCAGTGTGGTAGCTGGTATTGGACCTGGGTCCAGTGTGGTATCTGGTATTGGACCTGGGTCCAGTGTGGTAGCTGGTATTGGACCTGGGTCCAGTGTGGTATCTGATATTGGTCCTGGGTCCAGTGTGGTATCTGGTATTGGACCTGGGTCCAGTGTGGTATCTGGTATTGGACCTGGGTCCAGTGTGGTATTTGGTATTGGACCTGGGTCCAGTGTGGTATCTGGTATTGGACCTGGGTCCAGTGTGGTAGCTGGTATTGGACCTGGGTCCAGTGTGGTATCTGATATTGGTCCTGGGTCCAGTGTGGTATCTGGTATTGGACCTGGGTCCAGTGTGGTATCTGGTATTGGACCTGGGTCCAGTGTGGTATTGGACCTGGGTCCAGTGTGGTATCTGGTATTGGACCTTGGTCCAGTGTGGTATCTGGTATTGGTCCTGGGTCCAGTGTGGTATCTGGTATTGGACCTGGGTCCAGTGTGGTATTGGTCCTGGGTCCAGTGTGGTATCTGGTATTGGACCTGGGTCCAGTGTGGTATTGGACCTGGGTCCAGTGTGGTATCTGGTATTGGACCTGGGTCCAGAGTGGTATCTGGTATTGGACCTGGGTCCAGTGTGGTATCTGGTATTGGACCTGGGTCCAGTGTGGTATCTGGTATTGGACCTGGATTCAGTGTGGTATCTGGTATTGGACCTGGGTCCAGTGTGGTATCTGGTATTGGACCTGGGTCCAGTGTGGTATCTGGTATTGGACCTGGGTCCAGTGTGGTATCTGGTATTGGACCTGGATTCAGTGTGGTATCTGGTATTGGACCTGGGTCCAGTGTGGTATCTGGTATTGGACCTGGGTCCAGTGTGGTATCTGGTATTGGACCTGGGTCCAGTGTGGTATCTGGTATTGGACCTGGGTCCAGTGTGGTATTGGACCTGGGTCCAGTGTGGTATCTGGTATTGGACGTGGGTCCAGTGTGGTATCTGATATTGGACCTGGGTCCAGTGTGGCAGCTGGTATTGGACCTGGGTCCAGTGTGGTATCTGATATTGGACCTGGGTCCAGTGTGGTATCTGGTATTGGACCTGGGTCCAGTGTGGTATCTGGTATTGGGCCTGGGTCCAGTGTGGTATCTGGTATATATAGGGTATAATATAGGGTAGCTAGATCTGTAACTCTGGCATGTAATGTAGGGTAGCTAGATCTGGAACTCTGACACATGTAATGTAGGGTAGCTAGATCTGGATCTCTGGCACATGTGATGTAGAGTAGCTAGATCTGGATCTCTGACACATGTAATGTAGGGTAGCTAGATCTGGAACTCTGGCACATGTAACGTAGGGTAGCTAGATCTGGAACTCTGGCACATGTAATGTAGGGTAGCTAGATCTGGAACTCTGGCACATGTGATGTAGGGTAGTTAGATCTGGAACTCTGGCACATGTGATGTAGGGTAGCTAGATCTGGAACTCTGGCACATGTGATGTAGGGTAGCTAGATCTGGAACTCTGGCACATGTGATGTAGGGTAGCTAGATCTAAAACTCTGGCACATGTAATGTAGAGTAGCTAGATCTGGAACTCTGGCACATGTAATGTAGGGTAGCTAGATCTGGAACTCTGACACATGTAATGTAGGGTAGCTAGATCTGGAACTCTGGCACATGTAATGTAGGGTAGCTAGATCTGGAACTCTGGCACATGTGACGTAGGGTAGCTAGATCTGGAACTCTGGCACATGTGATGTAGGGTAGCTAGATCTGGAACTCTGGCACATGTAATGTAGGGTAGCTAGATCTGGAACTCTGGCACATGTGATGTAGGGTAGTTAGATCTGGAACTCTGGCACATGTGATGTAGGGTAGCTAGATCTGGAACTCTGGCACATGTGATGTAGGGTAGCTAGATCTGGAACTCTGGTACATGTGATGTAGGGTAGCTAGATCTGGAACTCTGGTACATGTGATGTAGGGTAGCTAGATCTGGAACTCTGGCACATGTGATGTAGGGTAGCTAGATCTGGAACTCTGGTACATGTGATGTAGGGTAGCTAGATCTGGAACTCTGGCACATGTGATGTAGGGTAGCTAGATCTAAAACTCTGGCACATGTAATGTAGAGTAGCTAGATCTGGAACTCTGGCACATGTAATGTAGGGTAGCTAGATCTGGAACTCTGGCACATGTAATGTAGAGTAGCTAGATCTGGAACTCTGACACATGTGATATAGGGTAGCTAGATCTGGAACTCTGACACATGTAATGTAGGGTAGCTAGATCTGGAACTCTGGCACATGTAATGTAGGGTAGCTAGATCTGGAACTCTGACACATGTAATGTAGGGTAGCTAGATCTGGAACTCTGGCACATGTAATGTAGGGTAGCTAGATCTGGAACTCTGGCACATGTAATGTAGAGTAGCTAGATCTGGAACTCTGGTACATGTGATGTAGGGTAGCTAGATCTGGAACTCTGGCACATGTGATGTAGGGTAGCTAGATCTGGAACTCTGGTACATGTGATGTAGGGTAGCTAGATCTGGAACTCTGGCACATGTGATGTAGGGTAGCTAGATCTAAAACTCTGGCACATGTAATGTAGAGTAGCTAGATCTGGAACTCTGGCACATGTAATGTATGGTAGCTAGATCTGGAACTCTGACACATGTGATGTAGGGTAGCTAGATCTGGAACTCTGACACATGTAATGTAGGGTAGCTAGATCTGGAACTCTGGCACATGTAATGTAGGGTAGCTAGATCTGGAACTCTGACACATGTAATGTAGGGTAGCTAGATCTGGAACTCTGACATGTAATGTAGAGTAGCTAGATCTCGAACTCTGGCACATGTGATGTAGGGTAGCTAGATCTGGATCTCTGGCACATGTGATGTAGGGTAGCTAGATCTGGAACTCTGACACATGTAATGTAGGGTAGCTAGATCTGGAACTCTGACATGTAATGTAGGGTAGCTAGATCTGGAACTGTAATGGTAATATTCAACCATTTGGAATATCTCATCAATTACATGATTTGTGGAGTACGTGGGGCCCCCTGAAGTATCACAACAGCATCCTCGTCCTGTCATGTGATTTGATTAAGGACCTCTGTGTGCATCTAGACCCCAGACGTTATGCTCCGGAGCCCTGGTTGTCTAGGTGATATTCCCAGATTGGGAGGAGAGGCAATAGCAAGTCCCCCTACACACACTCCCATGAGCTTCTGGAGGAAACATGGATAATGGACTTTAGCATAACGACAACCCTCTCCTAGCCTTGCAACCAAACACCTAGGCATGCGTCTCAAATGCCACGGTCTCAAATGCCACCCTTTTACCTATATAGTGGACTACTTTTGACCAGAGCCCTATGGGGTGTGAGGTGTGAGGATTGTGGTGTGAGGTGTGAGGATTGTGGTGTGAGGTGTGATGTTTGTGGTGTGAGGTGTGAGGATTGTGGTGTGAGGTGTGAGGATTGTGGTGTGAGGTGTGATGTTTGTGGTGTGAGGTGTGATGATTGTGGTGTGAGGTGTGAGGATTGTGGTGTGAGGTGTGAGGATTGTGGTGTGAGGTGTGAGGATTGTGGTGTGTGGTGTCAGGATTGTGGTGTGAGGTGTGAGGATTGTGGTGTGAGGTGAGAGGATTGTGGTGTGAGGTGTGAGGATTGTGGTGTGAGGTGTGAGGATTGTGGTGTGAGGTGTGAGGATTGTGGTGTGAGGTATGAGGTGTGAGGATTGTGGTGTGAGGTGTGAGGATTGTGGTGTGTGGTGTGAGGATTGTGGTGTGAGGTGTGTGAGGATTGTGGTGTGAGGTGTGAGGATTGTGGTGTGAGGTGTGAGGATTGTGGTGTGAGGTGTGAGGATTGTGGTGTGAGGTGTGAGGATTGTGGTGTGAGGTGTGAGGATTGTGGTGTGAGGTGTGAGGATTGTGGTGTGAGGTGTGAGGATGAGGATTGTGGTGTGAGGTGTGAGGATTGTGGTGTGAGGTGTCAGGATTGTGGTGTGAGGTGTGAGGATTGTGGTGTGAGGTGAGAGGATTGTGGTGTGAGGTGTGAGGATTGTGGTGTGAGGTGTGAGGATTGTGGTGTGAGGTGTGAGGATTGTGGTGTGAGGTATGAGGTGTGAGGATTGTGGTGTGAGGTGTGAGGATTGTGGTGTGAGGTGTGAGGATTGTGGTGTGAGGTGTGAGGATTGTGGTGTGAGGTGTGAGGATTGTGGTGTGTGGTGTGAGGATTGTGGTGTGAGGTGTGAGGGTGAGGATTGTGGTGTGAGGATTGTGGTGTGGGGTGTGAGGCGTGAGGATTGTGGTGTGAGGTGAGAGGATTGTGGTGTGAGGTGTGAGGATTGTGGTGTGTGGTGTGAGGATTGTGGTGTGAGGTGTGAGGGTGAGGATTGTGGTGTGAGGTGTGAGGATTGTGGTGTGTGGTGTGAGGATTGTGGTGTGAGGTGTGAGGTGTGAGGATTGTGGTGTGAGGTGAGAGGATTGTGGTGTGAGGTGTGAGGATTGTGGTGTGTGGTGTGAGGATTGTGGTGTGAGGTGTGAGGGTGAGGATTGTGGTGTGAGGTGTGAGGATTGTGGTGTGTGGTGTGAAGATTGTGGTGTGAGGTGTGAGGATTGTGGTGTGTGGTGTGAGGTGTGAGGATTGTGGTGTGAGGTGTGAGGATTGTGGTGTGAGGTGTGAGGATTGTGGTGTGAGGTGTGAGGATTGTGGTGTGAGGTGTGAGGATTGTGGTGTGGGGTGTGAGGTGTGAGGATTGTGGTGTGAGGTGAGAGGATTGTGGTGTGAGGTGTGAGGATTGTGGTGTGTGGTGTGAGGATTGTGGTGTGAGGTGTGAGGGTGAGGATTGTGGTGTGAGGTGTGAGGATTGTGGTGTGTGGTGTGAGGATTGTGGTGTGAGGTGTGAGGATTGTGGTGTGAGGTGTGAGGGTGAGGATTGTGGTGTGCGGATTGTGGTGTGTGGTGTGAGGATTGTGGTGTGAGGTGTGAGGATTGTGGTGTGAGGTGTGAGGATTGTGGTGTGAGGTGTGAGGATTGTGGTGTGAGGTGTGAGGATTGTGGTGTGTGGTGTGAGGATTGTGGTGTGAGGTGTGAGGATTGTGGTGTGAGGTGTGAGGATTGTGGTGTGAGGTGTGAGGGTGAGGTGTGAGGATTGTGGTGTGAGGTATGAGGATTGTGGTGTGAGGTATGAGGATTGTGGTGTGAGGTGTTAGGATTGTTTTGTGAGGTGTGAGGTGTGAGGATTGTGGTGTGAGGTGTGAGGATTGTGGTGTGAGGTGTGAGGATTGTGGTGTGAGGTGTGAGGATTGTTTTGTGAGGTGTGAGGTGTGAGGATTGTGGTGTGAGGTGTGAGGTGTGAGGATTGTGGTGTGAGGTGTGAGGATTGTGGTGTGAGGTGTGAGGTGTGAGGATTGTGGTGTGAGGTGTGATGATTGTTGTGTGAGGTGTGAGGTGTGAGGATTGTGGTGTGAGGTGTGAGGATTGTGGTGTGAGGTGTGAGGTGTGAGGATTGTGGTGTGAGGTGTGAGGATTGTGGTGTGAGGTGTGAGGTGTGAGGATTGTGGTGTGAGGTGTGAGGATTGTGGTGTGAGGTGTGAGGATTGTGGTGTGAGGTGTGAGGTGTGAGGATTGTGGTGTGAGGTGTGAGGATTGTGGTGTGAGGTGTGAGGATTGTGGTACTACTTTACTCTGAAATCTCTTCTCTCTGTTCTTGTACTTGAATTGTTTCTTGTTATTCTAGCTATTGCTGCACGCTCCCTCTCTGTCTTCCTCTCTGTTCACTTCTCTCTCTGTCTCGCTTTCTCCCTCTATCGTGTTATGTTCCCCCTCTCTTCCTGTGTGTGGGTAGCAGCTGGCAGAGACGCTTCTCCGAGGCAAAGGGAAATTACCTGAGTCACTGTGGCGAGACAGTACAGAGGCTAAGTAAGGGCTCCCATCCCATATCTCTTTTAATAGCTTTTTGCTGTCCTTAATTATAATAAATAATGCTGTCAACCTCCCTGAGAACAGAGTCACCCAGGGCTAACTGCCGTCAGAGGAGGAGGACACCTAAATGTAAATATTACAGACCAACATTTAATATTATATAGAGGATAAAGACGGAAGATGCTCATTAGATACTAACTGATGTAAAGTACTACTTAATTTCCCTGACACCCAAAAGTACTACTTAATTTCCCTGACACCCAAAAGTACTGCTTAATTTCCCTGACACCCAAAAGTACTACTTAATTTCCCTGACACCCAAAAGTACTTATTACATTTTGAATGCTTTAGTAGGACAGGAAAATGGTCCAAATCACACACTCACTAAACAGAGAACATCCCTGGTCAACCCTACTGCCTCTGATCTGGAGGACTCACTAAACAGAGAACAACCCTGGTCATCCCTACTGCCTCTGATCTGGAGGACTCACTAAACAGAGAACGTCCCTGGTCATCCCTACTACCTCTGATCTGGAGGACTCACTAAACAGAGAACATCCCTGGTCATCCCTACTGTCTCTGATCTGGAGGACTCACTAAACAGAGAACGTCCCTGGTCATCCCTACTGCCTCTGATCTGGAGGACTCACTAAACAGATTACATCCCTGGTCATCCCTACTGCCTCTGATCTGGAGGACTCACTAAACAGAGAACATCCCTGGTCATCCCTACTGCCTCTGATCTGGAGGACTCACTAAACAGAGAACATCCATGGTCATCTACTGTCTCTGATCTGGAGGACTCACTAAACAGAGAACATCCCTGGTCATCCTTACTGCCTCTGATCTGGAGGACTCACTAAACAGAGAACGTCCCTGGTCATCCCTACTACCTCTGATCTGGAGGACTCACTAAACAGAGAACATCCCTGGTCATCCCTACTGCCTCTGATCTGGAGGACTCACTAAACAGAGAACATCCCTGGTCATCCCTACTGCCTCTGATCTGGAGGACTCACTAAACAGAGAACATCCCTGGTCATCCCTACTGCCTCTGATCTGGAGGACTCACTAAACAGAGAACATCCCTGGTCATCCCTACTGCCTCTGATCTGGAGGACTCACTAAACAGAGAACATCCCTGGTCATCCCTACTGCCTCTGATCTGGAGGACTCACTAAACAGAGAACATCCCTGGTCATCCCTACTGCCTCTGATCTGGAGGACTCACTAAACAGAGAACATCCCTGGTCATCCCTACTGCCTCTGATCTGGAGGACTCACTAAACAGAGAACATCCCTGGTCATCCCTACTGCCTCTGATCTGGAGGACTCACTAAACAGAGAACATCCCTGGTCATCCCTACTGCCTCTGATCTGGAGGACTCACTAAACAGAGAACATCCCTGGTCATCCCTACTGCCTCTGATCTGGAGGACTCACTAAACAGAGAACATCCCTGGTTATCCCTACTGCCTCTGATCTGGAGGACTCACTAAACAGAGAACATCCCTGGTCATCCCTACTGCCTCTGATCTGGAGGACTCACTAAACAGAGAACATCCCTGGTTATCCCTACTGCCTCTGATCTGGAGGACTCACTAAACAGAGAACATCCCTGGTTATCCCTACTGCCTCTGATCTGGAGGACTCACTAAACAGAGAACATCCCTGGTTATCCCTACTGCCTCTGATCTGGAGGACTCACTAAACACAAATGCTACGTTTGTAAATGATGTCTGATTGTTGGAGTTCCCCTCGATATCTCTAAATAAATGTAAAAAAATCTAAATGGTGGCCTCTGGTTTGCTTAATAGAAGGATTTTGAAATTATTTTTACTTTAACTTTTGATACTTAAGTATATTATAAAATGATATCCGGTTTGGAGCGAGCGGTCGCATTTGCATTCTCTCTGCAGGTAGTATAACTTTTCATTACATTTCATTATAGTACAACGGTTTAATTTGTCCAACCTTAGCAATTTCTTCTTAGCTAGCTACATAGCCGTCTGTGTATCAAAGATAATTGCGTAATTATCGTATTTCGTCTATCGTAGTCCACACTGCTATCTGCCCAGCAGCTAGCCAGCTAGCAAACGTCCACCGTCTACCCAATAGTAGTATAACTGTTCATTACATTTCATTATAGTACAACGGTCTGATTTTCATTACAGTACAACGGTTTGATTTGTTTGATCTTAGCTAGCTACATAGCCGTCTTTGTATCAAACATAATTGTGTAGTTATTGAGGTTCGCTAGCCAGCTATTTTCGTCCTAACGTAACGCAACGTAGCCAACACTGCTAGCTAGCCAGCTTGCCACCGAATAGCAGCATTGTAGAAACGAGTGCATTACAACGGAACGACTTGATTAGTGTAGTGTTAGCTGGCTACACAGTTGTCTTTGCTATCTTTGATTTGTTTGATCTTAGCTAGCTACTTAGCTGGCTAAATAGCCGTCTTTGTATCAAAGATAATTGTGTAGTTATCGAGGTTCACTGAGGTTCGCTAGCCAGGTATTCTCGTCCTAACGTAACGTAACGTAACGTAGTCAACCCTGCTAGCTAGCCAGCTAGCCACCGATTAGCAGCACTGTAGAAACGATTACATTACAACGGAACGACTTGATTTGTGTAGTGTCAGCTAGCTACATAGTTTTCTTTGCTATCTTTGTATCTAAGATAATTGTGTAGCTTTGAGTAATTATCGGTTAGCTAGCCAGCTATTTTCGCCTGCCGCGCTGCCGTCCTCCTACCTAGCCAACACTGCTAGCTAACACTGCTAGCTAGCCAACTTCTACCGAATAGCAGCACTGTAGAAACTTACATTACAACGGAACGACTTGATTAGCGTAGTGTTAGCTAGTTGTCTTTGCTGTCCTTGTATCCATGATAATTGTGTAGTTTAGAGAAATTTAGAGAAATTGTCGAGGTCACCTAGCCAGCTTCACTTTCAACAACGCAGCCACTGCTAGCCAGGCTACTTCACCAGCCAGCAGTACTATATCATTTTAGTCAATCAGATCTTTTATTTTATTTTATTTTTTGCAACGTAAGCTTAACTTTCTGAACATTCGAGACGTGTAGCCCACTTGTCATTCTAATCTCCTTTGCTTTAGCGTAGCCTCTACTGTAGCCTGTCAACTATGTGTCTGTCTATCCCTGTTCTCTCCTCTCTGCACAGACCATACAAACGCTTCACACCGCGTGGCCACGCCCACCCTAACCTGGTGGTCCCAGCCCGCACGACCCACGTGGAGTTCCAGGTCTCCGGTAGCCTCTGGAACTGCCGATCCGCGGCCAACAAGGCAGAGCTCATCTCAGCCTATGCGTCCCTCCAGTCCCTCGACTTCTTGGCACTGACGGAAACATGGCTCACCACAGATAACACTGCTACTCCTACTGCTCTCTCTTCGTCTGCCCACGTGTTCTCGCACACCCCGAGAGCTTCTGGTCAGCGAGGTGGTGGCACCGGGATCCTCATCTCTCCCAAGTGGTCATTCTCTCTTTCTCCCCTTACCCATCTGTCTATCGCCTCCTTTGAATTCCATGCTGTCACAGTTACCAGCCCTTTCAAGCTTAACATCCTTATCATTTATCGCCCTCCAGGTTCCCTTGGAGAGTTCATCAATGAGCTTGATGCCTTGATAAGCTCCTTTCCTGAGGACGGCTCACCTCTCACAGTTCTGGGTGACTTTAACCTCCCCATGTCTACCTTTGACTCATTCCTCTCTGCCTCCTTCTTTCCACTCCTCTCCTCTTTTGACCTCACCCTCTCACCTTCCCCCCCTACTCACAAGGCAGGCAATACGCTTGACCTCATCTTTACTAGATGCTGTTCTTCCACTAACCTCATTGCAACTCCCCTCCAAGTCTCCGACCACTACCTTGTATCCTTTTCCCTCTCGCTCTCATCCAACACTTCCCACACTGCCCCTACTCGGATGGTATCGCGCCGTCCCAACCTTCGCTCTCTCTCCCCCGCTACTCTCTCCTCTTCCATCCTATCATCTCTTCCCTCTGCCCAAACCTTCTCCAACCTATCTCCTGATTCTGCCTCCTCAACCCTCCTCTCCTCCCTTTCTGCATCCTTTGACTCTCTATGTCCCCTATCCTCCAGGCCGGCTCGGTCCTCCCCTCCCGCTCCGTGGCTCGACGACTCATTGCGAGCTCACAGAACAGGGCTCCGGGCAGCCGAGCGGAAATGGAGGAAAACTCGCCTCCCTGCGGACCTGGCATCCTTTCACTCCCTCCTCTCTACATTTTCCTCTTCTGTCTCTGCTGCTAAAGCCACTTTCTACCACTCTAAATTCCAAGCATCTGCCTCTAACCCTAGGAAGCTCTTTGCCACCTTCTCCTCCCTCCTGAATCCTCCTCCCCCTCCCCCCCC
This sequence comes from Salvelinus fontinalis, assembly GCF_029448725.1. Lineage (NCBI taxonomy): Eukaryota > Metazoa > Chordata > Actinopteri > Salmoniformes > Salmonidae > Salvelinus > Salvelinus fontinalis. The sequence continues at coordinate 40,436 of NW_026601284.1, forward strand.
TCCTCCCTCTCTGCAGACGACTTCGTCAACCATTTTGAAAAGAAGGTCGACGACATCCGATCCTCGTTTGCTAAGTCAAACGACACCGCTGGTTCTGCTCACACTGCCCTACCCTGTGCTTTGACCTCTTTCTCCCCTCTCTCTCCAGATGAAATCTCGCGTCTTGTGACGGCCGGCCGCCTAACAACCTGCCCGCTTGACCCTATCCCCTCCTCTCTTCTCCAGACCATTTCCGGAGACCTTCCCCCTTACCTCACCTCGCTCATCAACTCATCCTTGACCGCTGGCTACGTCCCTTCCGTCTTCAAGAGAGCGAGAGTTGCACCCCTTCTGAAAAAACCTACACTCGATCCCTCCGATGTCAACAACTACAGACCAGTATCCCTTCTTTCTTTTCTCTCCAAAACTCTTGAACGTGCCGTCCTTGGCCAGCTCTCCTGCTATCTCTCTCAGAATGACCTTCTTGATCCAAATCAGTCAGGTTTCAAGACTAGTCACTCAACTGAGACTGCTCTTCTCTGTATCACGGAGGCGCTCCGCACTGCTAAAGCTAACTCTCTCTCCTCTGCTCTCATCCTTCTAGACCTATCGGCTGCCTTCAATACTGTGAACCATCAGATCCTCCTCTCCACCCTCTCCGAGTTGGGCATCTCCGGCGCGGCCCACGCTTGGATTGCGTCCTACCTGACAGGTCGCTCCTACCAGGTGGCGTGGCGAGAATCTGTCTCCTCACCACGCGCTCTCACCACTGGTGTCCCCCAGGGCTCTGTTCTAGGCCCTCTCCTATTCTCGCTATACACCAAGTCACTTGGCTCTGTCATAACCTCACATGGTCTCTCCTATCATTGCTATGCAGACGACACACAATTAATCTTCTCCTTTCCCCCTTCTGATGACCAGGTGGCGAATCGCATCTCTGCATGTCTGGCAGACATATCAGTGTGGATGACGGATCACCACCTCAAGCTGAACCTCGGCAAGACGGAGCTGCTCTTCCTCCCGGGGAAGGACTGCCCGTTCCATGATCTCGCCATCACGGTTGACAACTCCATTGTGTCCTCCTCCCAGAGCGCTAAGAACCTTGGCGTGATCCTGGACAACACCCTGTCGTTCTCAACTAACATCAAGGCGGTGGCCCGTTCCTGTAGGTTCATGCTCTACAACATCCGCAGAGTACGACCCTGCCTCACACAGGAAGCGGCGCAGGTCCTAATCCAGGCACTTGTCATCTCCCGTCTGGATTACTGCAACTCGCTGTTGGCTGGGCTCCCTGCCTGTGCCATCAAACCCCTACAACTCATCCAGAACGCCGCAGCCCGTCTGGTGTTCAACCTTCCCAAGTTCTCTCACGTCACCCCGCTCCTCCGCTCTCTCCACTGGCTTCCAGTTGAAGCTCGCATCCGCTACAAGACCATGGTGCTTGCCTACGGAGCTGTGAGGGGAACGGCACCTCAGTACCTTCAGGCTCTGATCAGGCCCTACACCCAAACAAGGGCACTGCGTTCATCCACCTCTGGCCTGCTCGCCTCCCTACCACTGAGGAAGTACAGTTCCCGCTCAGCCCAGTCAAAACTGTTCGCTGCTCTGGCACCCCAATGGTGGAACAAACTCCCTCACGACGCCAGGACAGCGGAGTCAATCACCACCTTCCGGAGACACCTGAAACCCCACCTCTTCAAGGAATACCTAGGATAAAGCAATCCTTCTGCCCCCCCCCCCCCCCCCCTTAAAAGATTTAGATGCAATATTGTAAAGTGGCTGTTCCACTGGATGTCATAAGGTGAATGCACCAATTTGTAAGTCGCTCTGGATAAGAGCGTCTGCTAAATGACTTAAATGTAATGTAAATGTAATATTATATATTATATAATTAACATTTACATTTGATACTTAAATATATTTAAAACTAGATACTTTAAGAATTTTACTATAGTGATATTTTACAAGGTGACTTAGTCATTTTCTGAGTAGGTGTCTTTACTTTTCCACCTCTGGAGAAAGAAAACAAGAGTGCATGCCATTTTTATCATTCTGTCACTTTAGTTTATCTCAATATTAGTCTCTACCGCAGTTGAATCTTAAATTTAAATTAACAATACATGATAAAGGCAATGTATCTATTAAAAAGTAAAACCCATTAAGCCACTGTGGATCTCTGTTTATCCTCCACAACACTGAGACAGTGTCTGCGACTGAAATGGCACTCTATTCCCTATTTAGTGCACTATATTTGACCGGGGCCATGTAAGAGCAGTGAACTAAATAGGGGGGAGGGTGCTAAATGGGACCTAAGCACAGTGGTGTAAGGAGGGGGAGTACGAGGAAGAATTGACGGCAATCAAGAGCGTGATTGAAACACCTGATTTTCAACGGAGGAAATTGTCAAATCATGAAAGCACCACAATCAAGTAACCCTCTAATAAGAACGAGCTAGAAGTCTGTATTGATGTCATCACGTCTATCTACTTTCAGACAGAACAGGAAAGACAGGGATTTACGTTCACTGTGTTGTCTGTCCTCGTCTATAGATACACTGTGTTGTCTGTCCTCGTCTATACATCACTGTGTTGTCTGTCCTCGTCTATACATCACTGACCTGTAGATACACTGTGTTGTCTGTCCTCGTCTATACATCACTGTGTTGTCTGTCCACGTCTATACATCACTGTGTTGTCTGTCCTCATCTATACATCACTGTGTTGTCTGTCCTCGTCTATACATCACTGACCTATAGATACACTGTGTTGTCTGTCCTCGTCTATAGATACACTGTGTTGTCTGTCCTCGTCTATACATCACTGACCTATAGATACACTGTGTTGTCTGTCCTCGTCTATAGATACACTGTGTTGTCTGTCCTCGTCTATAGATACACTGTGTTGTCTGTCCTCGTCTATAGATACACTGTGTTGTCTGTCCTCGTCTATACATCACTGTGTTGTCTGTCCTCGTCTATACATCACTGTGTTGTCTGTCCTAGTCTATACATCACTGTGTTGTCTGTCCTCGTCTATACATCACTGTGTTGTCTGTCCTCATCTATACATCACTGTGTTGTCTGTCCTCGTCTATACATCACTGACCTATAGATACACTGTGTTGTCTCTCCTCGTCTATAGATACACTATGTTGTCTGTCCTCGTCTATACATCACTGACCTATAGATACACTGTGTTGTCTCTCCTCGTCTATAGATACACTGTGTTGTCTGTCCTCGTCTATACAACACTGTGTTGTCTGTCCTCGTCTATAGATGCACTGTGTTGTCTGTCCTCGTCTATAGATACACTGTGTTGTCTGTCCTCGTCTATAGATACACTGTGTTGTCTGTCCTCGTCTATAGATACACTGTGTTGTCTGTCCTCGTCTATAGATACACTATGTTGTCTGTCCTCGTCTATAGATACACTGTGTTGTCTGTCCTCGTCTATACATCACTGACCTGTAGATACACTGTGTTGTCTGTCCTCGTCTATACATCACTGACCTGTAGATACACTGTGTTGCATGTCCTCGTCTATAGATACACTGTGTTGTCTGTCCTCGTCTATAGATACACTGTGTTGTCTGTCCTTGTCTATAGATACACTGTGTTGTCTGTCCTCGTCTATAGATACACTGTGTTGTCTGTCCTCGTCTATACATCACTTACCTGTAGATACACTGTGTTGTCTGTCCTCGTCTATACATCACTGTGTTGTCTGTCCTCGTCTATAGATACACTGTGTTGTCTGTCCTCATCTATACATCACTGTGTTGTCTGTCCTCGTCTATAGATACACTGTGTTGTCTGTCCTCGTCTATACATCACTGTGTTGTCTGTCCTCGTCTATAGATCACTGACCTATAGATACACTGTGTTGTCTGTCCTCGTCTATAGATACACTGTGTTGTCTGTCCTCGTCTATAGATACACTGTGTTGTCTGTCCTCGTCTATAGATACACTGTGTTGTCTGTCCTCGTCTATAGATACACTGTGTTGTCTGTCCTCGTCTATAGATCACTGACCTGTAGATACACTGTGTTGTCTGTCCTCGTCTATAGATACACTGTGTTGTCTGTCCTCGTTTATACATCACTGACCTGTAGATACACTGTGTTGTCTGTCCTCGTCTATACATCACTGACCTGTAGATACACTGTGTTGTCTGTCCTCGTCTACAGATACACTGTGTCGTCTGTCCTCGTCTATAGATACACTGTGTTGTCTGTCCTCGTCTGTAGATACACTGTGTTGTCTGTCCTCGTCTATAGATCACTGACCTGTAGATACACTGTGTTGTCTGTCCTCGTCTATAGATACACTGTGTTGTCTGTCCTCGTCTATACATCACTGACCTATAGATACACTGTGTTGTCTGTCCTCGTCTATAGATACACTGTGTTGTCTGTCCTCGTCTATAGATACACTGTGTTGTCTGTCCTCGTCTATAGATACACTGTGTTGTCTGTCCTCGTCTATACATCACTGTGTTGTCTGTCCTCGTCTATACATCACTGACCTATAGATACACTGTGTTGTCTGTCCTCGTCTATAGATACACTGTGTTGTCTGTCCTCGTCTATACATCACTGACCTATAGATACACTGTGTTGTCTGTCCTCGTCTATAGATACACTGTGTTGTCTGTCCTCGTCTATACATCACTGTGTTGTCTGTCCTCGTCTATACATCACTGACCTATAGATACACTGTGTTGTCTGTCCTCGTCTATAGATACACTGTGTTGTCTGTCCTCGTCTATACATCACTGACCTATAGATACACTGTGTTGTCTGTCCTCCTCGTCTATAGATACACTGACCTGTCGATACACTGTGTTGTCTGTCCTCGTCTATAGATACACTGTGTTGTCTGTCCTCGTCTATACATCACTGTGTTGTCTGTCCTCGTCTATACATCACTGACCTGTAGATACACTGTGTTGTCAGTCCTCGTCTATAGATACACTGTGTTGTCTGTCCTCGTCTATACATTACTGACCTGTAGATACACTGTGTTGTCTGTCCTCGTCTATACATCACTGTGTTGTCTGTCCTCGTCTATACATCACTGACCTGTAGATACACTGTGTTGTCTGTCCTCGTCTATAGATACACTGTGTTGTCTGTCCTCGTCTATACATCACTGACCTATAGATACACTGTGCTGTCTGTCCTCGTCTATAGATACACTGTGTTGTCTGTCCTCGTCTATACATCAATGTGTTGTCTGTCCTCGTCTATAGATAAACTGTGTTGTCTGTCCTCGTCTATACATCACTGACCTATAGATACACTGTGTTGTCTGTCCTCGTCTATAGATACACTGTGTTGTCTGTCCTCGTCTATACATCAATGTGTTGTCTGTCCTCGTCTATAGATACACTGTGTTGTCTGTCCTCGTCTATACATCACTGACCTATAGATACACTGTGTTGTATGTCCTCGTCTATACATCACTGGGTTGTCTGTCCTCGTCTATAGATACACTGTGTTGTCTGTCCTCGTCTATAGATACACTGTGTTGCCTGTCCTCGTCTATACATCACTGACCTGTAGATACACTGTGTTGCCTGTCCTCGTCTATAGATCACTGACCTACAGATACACTGTGTTGTCTGTCCTCGTCTATAGATACACTGTGTTGTCTGTCCTCGTCTATACATCACTGACCTACAGATACACTGTGTTGTCTGTCCTCGTCTATACATCACTGACCTATAGATACACTGTGTTGTCTGTCCTCGTCTATAGATACACTGTGTTGTCTGTCCTCGTCTATAGATACACTGTGTTGTCTGTCCTCGTCTATAGATACACTGTGTTGTCTGTCCTCGTCTATAGATACACTGTGTTGTCTGTCCTCGTCTATACATCACTGACCTATAGATACACTGTGTTGTCTGTCCTCCTCGTCTATAGATACACTGACCTGTCGATACACTGTGTTGTCTGTCCTCGTCTATAGATACACTGTGTTGTCTTTCCTCGTCTATAGATACACTGTGTTGTCTGTCCTCGTCTATAGATACACTGTGTTGTCTGTCCTCGTCTATACATATAGGGGGTTGTTTATTACAGTTAGAGGAGGGGGGTTGTTTATTACAGTTAGAGGAGGAGGGGGGGTTGTTATGTCTCTATTACAGTTAGAGGAGGAGGGGGGTTGTTATGTCTCTATTACAGTTAGAGGAGGAGGGGGGTTGTTATGTCTCTATTACAGTTAGAGGAGGAGGGGGGGTTGTTATGTCTCTATTACAGTTAGAGGAGGAGGGGGGTTGTTATGTCTCTATTACAGTTAGAGGAGGAGGGGGGTTGTTATGTCTCTATTACAGTTAGAGGAGGAGGGGTTGTTATGTCTCTATTACAGTTAGAGGAGGGGGGGTTGTTATGTCTCTATTACAGTTAGAGGAGGAGGGTTGTTATGTCTCTATTACAGTTAGAGGAGGAGGGGGGTTGTTATGTCTCTATTACAGTTAGAGGAGGAGGGGTTGTTATGTCTCTATTACAGTTAGAGGAGGGGGGGTTGTTATGTCTCTATTACACTTAGAGGAGGGGGGGTTGTTATGTCTCTATTACACTTAGAGGAGGGGGGGTTGTTATGTCTCTATTACAGTTAGAGGAGGAGGGTTGTTATGTCTCTATTACAGTTAGAGGAGGAGGAGGAGGGTTGTTATGTCTCTATTACAGTTAGAGGAGGAGGAGGGTTGTTATGTCTCTATTACAGTTAGAGGAGGAGGGGGGTTGTTATGTCTCTATTACACTTAGAGGAGGAGGGGGGGTTGTTATGTCTCTATTACAGTTAGAGGAGGAGGGGTTGTTATGTCTCTATTACACTTAGAGGAGGAGGGGGGGTTGTTATGTCTCTATTACAGTTAGAGGAGGAGGGGTTGTTATGTCTCTATTACAGTTAGAGGAGGAGGGGGGGGTTGTTATGTCTCTATTACAGTTAGAGGAGGAGGGGGGTTGTTATGTCTCTATTACAGTTAGAGGAGGAGGGGGGGTTGTTATGTCTCTATTACAGTTAGAGGAGGAGGGGGGGGTTGTTATGTCTCTATTACAGTTAGAGGAGGAGGGGGGTTGTTATGTCTCTATTACAGTTAGAGGAGGAGGGGGGTTGTTATGTCTCTATTACAGTTAGAGGAGGAGGAGGGGGGTTGTTATGTCTCTATTACACTTAGAGGAGGAGGGGGGGTTGTTATGTCTCTATTACAGTTAGAGGAGGAGGGGTTGTTATGTCTCTATTACAGTTAGAGGAGGAGGGGGGGGTTGTTATGTCTCTATTACAGTTAGAGGAGGAGGGGGGTTGTTATGTCTCTATTACAGTTAGAGGAGGAGGGGGGGTTGTTATGTCTCTATTACAGTTAGAGGAGGAGGGGGGGTTGTTATGTCTCTATTATAGTTAGAGGAGGAGGGGGGTTGTTATGTCTCTATTACAGTTAGAGGAGGAGGGGGGTTGTTATGTCTCTATTACAGTTAGAGGAGGAGGGGGGTTGTTATGTCTCTATTACAGTTAGAGGAGGAGGGGGGTTGTTATGTCTCTATTACAGTTAGAGGAGGAGGAGGGGGGTTGTTATGTCTCTATTACAGTTAGAGGAGGAGGAGGGGTTGTTATGTCTCTATTACAGTTAGAGGAGGAGGAGGGTTGTTATGTCTCTATTACAGTTAGAGGAGGAGGAGGGTTGTTATGTCTCTATTACAGTTAGAGGAGGGGGGTTGTTATGTCTCTATTACAGTTAGAGGAGGAGGGGTTGTTATGTCTCTATTACAGTTAGAGGAGGAGGGGGGGTTGTTATGTCTCTATTACAGTTAGAGGAGGAGGGGGGTTGTTATGTCTCTATTACAGTTAGAGGAGGAGGGGGGTTGTTATGTCTCTATTACAGTTAGAGGAGGAGGAGGGGGGTTGTTATGTCTCTATTACAGTTAGAGGAGGAGGGGTTGTTATGTCTCTATTACAGTTAGAGGAGGAGGGGGGTTGTTATGTCTCTATTACAGTTAGAGGAGGAGGAGGGGGGTTGTTATGTCTCTATTACAGTTAGAGGAGGAGGGGGGGTTGTTATGTCTCTATTACAGTTAGAGGAGGAGGGGGGTTGTTATGTCTCTATTACAGTTAGAGGAGGAGGGGGGGTTGTTATGTCTCTATTACAGTTAGAGGAGGAGGGGGTTGTTATGTCTCTATTACAGTTAGAGGAGGAGGGGGGGTTGTTATGTCTCTATTACAGTTAGAGGAGGAGGGGGGTTGTTATGTCTCTATTACAGTTAGAGGAGGAGGGGGGTTGTTATGTCTCTATTACAGTTAGAGGAGGAGGAGGGGGGTTGTTATGTCTCTATTACAGTTAGAGGAGGAGGGGTTGTTATGTCTCTATTACAGTTAGAGGAGGAGGGGGGTTGTTATGTCTCTATTACAGTTAGAGGAGGAGGAGGGTTGTTATGTCTCTATTACAGTTAGAGGAGGAGGGGGGGTTGTTATGTCTCTATTACAGTTAGAGGAGGAGGGGGGTTGTTATGTCTCTATTACAGTTAGAGGAGGAGGGGGGTTGTTATGTCTCTATTACAGTTAGAGGAGGAGGGGGGTTGTTATGTCTCTATTACAGTTAGAGGAGGAGGGGGGGTTGTTATGTCTCTATTACAGTTAGAGGAGGAGGGGGGTTGTTATGTCTCTATTACAGTTAGAGGAGGAGGGGGGTTGTTATGTCTCTATTACAGTTAGAGGAGGAGGAGGGGGGTTGTTATGTCTCTATTACAGTTAGAGGAGGAGGGGGGTTGTTATGTCTCTATTACAGTTAGAGGAGGAGGGGGGTTGTTATGTCTCTATTACAGTTAGAGGAGGAGGGGGGTTGTTATGTCTCTATTACAGTTAGAGGAGGAGGGGGGTTGTTATGTCTCTATTACAGTTAGAGGAGGAGGGGGGTTGTTATGTCTCTATTACAGTTAGAGGAGGAGGGGGGTTGTTATGTCTCTATTACAGTTAGAGGAGGAGGGGGGTTGTTATGTCTCTATTACAGTTAGAGGAGGAGGGGGGTTGTTATGTCTCTATTACAGTTAGAGGAGGAGGGGGGGTTGTTATGTCTCTATTACAGTTAGAGGAGGAGGGGGGGTTGTTATGTCTCTATTACAGTTAGAGGAGGAGGGGGGGGTTGTTATGTCTCTATTACAGTTAGAGGAGGAGGGGGGTTGTTATGTCTCTATTACAGTTAGAGGAGGAGGAGGGTTGTTATGTCTCTATTACAGTTAGAGGAGGAGGGGGGGGTTGTTATGTCTCTATTACAGTTAGAGGAGGAGGGGGTTGTTATGTCTCTATTACAGTTAGAGGAGGAGGGGGGGTTGTTATGTCTCTATTACAGTTAGAGGAGGAGGGGGGTTGTTATGTCTCTATTACAGTTAGAGGAGGAGGGGGGGTTGTTATGTCTCTATTACAGTTAGAGGAGGAGGGGGGTTGTTATGTCTCTATTACAGTTAGAGGAGGAGGGGGGTTGTTATGTCTCTATTACAGTTAGAGGAGGAGGGGGGGTTGTTATGTCTCTATTACAGTTAGAGGAGGAGGGGGGGTTGTTATGTCTCTATTACAGTTAGAGGAGGAGGGGGGTTGTTATGTCTCTATTACAGTTAGAGGAGGAGGGGGGGTTGTTATGTCTCTATTACAGTTAGAGGAGGAGGGGGGGTTGTTATGTCTCTATTACAGTTAGAGGAGGAGGGGGGGTTGTTATGTCTCTATTACAGTTAGAGGAGGAGGGGGGTTGTTATGTCTCTATTACAGTTAGAGGAGGAGGGGGGTTGTTATGTCTCTATTACAGTTAGAGGAGGAGGGGGGTTGTTATGTCTCTATTACAGTTAGAGGAGGAGGGGGGTTGTTATGTCTCTATTACAGTTAGAGGAGGAGGGGGGGTTGTTATGTCTCTATTACAGTTAGAGGAGGAGGGGGGTTGTTATGTCTCTATTACAGTTAGAGGAGGAGGGGGGGTTGTTATGTCTCTATTACAGTTAGAGGAGGAGGGGGGTTGTTATGTCTCTATTACAGTTAGAGGAGGAGGGGGGTTGTTATGTCTCTATTACAGTTAGAGGAGGAGGGGGGTTGTTATGTCTCTATTACAGTTAGAGGAGGAGGGGGGGTTGTTATGTCTCTATTACAGTTAGAGGAGGAGGGGGGGTTGTTATGTCTCTATTACAGTTAGAGGAGGAGGGGGGGTTGTTATGTCTCTATTACAGTTAGAGGAGGAGGGGGGGTTGTTATGTCTCTATTACAGTTAGAGGAGGAGGGGGGTTGTTATGTCTCTATTACAGTTAGAGGAGGAGGGGGGTTGTTATGTCTCTATTACAGTTAGAGGAGGAGGGGGGGTTGTTATGTCTCTATTACAGTTAGAGGAGGAGGGGGGTTGTTATGTCTCTATTACAGTTAGAGGAGGAGGGGGGTTGTTATGTCTCTATTACAGTTAGAGGAGGAGGGGGGTTGTTATGTCTCTATTACAGTTAGAGGAGGAGGGGGGGTTGTTATGTCTCTATTACAGTTAGAGGAGGAGGGGGGGTTGTTATGTCTCTATTACAGTTAGAGGAGGAGGGGGGGTTGTTATGTCTCTATTACAGTTAGAGGAGGAGGAGGGGGTTGTTATGTCTCTATTACAGTTAGAGGAGGAGGGGGGTTGTTATGTCTCTATTACAGTTAGAGGAGGAGGGGGGGTTGTTATGTCTCTATTACAGTTAGAGGAGGAGGGGGGTTGTTATGTCTCTATTACAGTTAGAGGAGGAGGGGGGTTGTTATGTCTCTATTACAGTTAGAGGAGGAGGGGGGTTGTTATGTCTCTATTACAGTTAGAGGAGGAGGGGGGTTGTTATGTCTCTATTACAGTTAGAGGAGGAGGGGGGTTGTTATGTCTCTATTACAGTTAGAGGAGGAGGGGGGTTGTTATGTCTCTATTACAGTTAGAGGAGGAGGGGGGGTTGTTATGTCTCTATTACAGTTAGAGGAGGAGGGGGGTTGTTATGTCTCTATTACAGTTAGAGGAGGAGGGGGGTTGTTATGTCTCTATTACAGTTAGAGGAGGAGGGGGGTTGTTATGTCTCTATTACAGTTAGAGGAGGAGGGGGGTTGTTATGTCTCTATTACAGTTAGAGGAGGAGGGGGGTTGTTATGTCTCTATTACAGTTAGAGGAGGAGGGGGGGTTGTTATGTCTCTATTACAGTTAGAGGAGGAGGGGGGTTGTTATGTCTCTATTACAGTTAGAGGAGGAGGGGGGGTTGTTATGTCTCTATTACAGTTAGAGGAGGAGGGGGGGTTGTTATGTCTCTATTACAGTTAGAGGAGGAGGGGGGTTGTTATGTCTCTATTACAGTTAGAGGAGGAGGGGGGTTGTTATGTCTCTATTACAGTTAGAGGAGGAGGGGGGTTGTTATGTCTCTATTACAGTTAGAGGAGGAGGGGGGGTTGTTATGTCTCTATTACAGTTAGAGGAGGAGGGGGGTTGTTATGTCTCTATTACAGTTAGAGGAGGAGGGGGGTTGTTATGTCTCTATTACAGTTAGAGGAGGAGGGGGGTTGTTATGTCTCTATTACAGTTAGAGGAGGAGGGGGGGTTGTTATGTCTCTATTACAGTTAGAGGAGGAGGGGGGTTGTTATGTCTCTATTACAGTTAGAGGAGGAGGGGGGGTTGTTATGTCTCTATTACAGTTAGAGGAGGAGGGGGGTTGTTATGTCTCTATTACAGTTAGAGGAGGAGGGGGGTTGTTATGTCTCTATTACAGTTAGAGGAGGAGGGGGGTTGTTATGTCTCTATTACAGTTAGAGGAGGAGGGGGGGTTGTTATGTCTCTATTACAGTTAGAGGAGGAGGGGGGTTGTTATGTCTCTATTACAGTTAGAGGAGGAGGGGGGTTGTTATGTCTCTATTACAGTTAGAGGAGGAGGGGGGTTGTTATGTCTCTATTACAGTTAGAGGAGGAGGAGGGGTTGTTATGTCTCTATTACAGTTAGAGGAGGAGGGGGGGTTGTTATGTCTCTATTACAGTTAGAGGAGGAGGGGGGTTGTTATGTCTCTATTACAGTTAGAGGAGGAGGGGGGTTGTTATGTCTCTATTACAGTTAGAGGAGGAGGGGGGTTGTTATGTCTCTATTACAGTTAGAGGAGGAGGGGGGGTTGTTATGTCTCTATTACAGTTAGAGGAGGAGGGGGGTTGTTATGTCTCTATTACAGTTAGAGGAGGAGGGGGGTTGTTATGTCTCTATTACAGTTAGAGGAGGAGGGGGGTTGTTATGTCTCTATTACAGTTAGAGGAGGAGGGGGGTTGTTATGTCTCTATTACAGTTAGAGGAGGAGGGGGGTTGTTATGTCTCTATTACAGTTAGAGGAGGAGGGGGGTTGTTATGTCTCTATTACAGTTAGAGGAGGAGGGGGGTTGTTATGTCTCTATTACAGTTAGAGGAGGAGGGGGGTTGTTATGTCTCTATTACAGTTAGAGGAGGAGGGGGGTTGTTATGTCTCTATTACAGTTAGAGGAGGAGGGGGGTTGTTATGTCTCTATTACAGTTAGAGGAGGAGGGGGGTTGTTATGTCTCTATTACAGTTAGAGGAGGAGGGGGGTTGTTATGTCTCTATTACAGTTAGAGGAGGAGGGGGGTTGTTATGTCTCTATTACAGTTAGAGGAGGAGGGGGGTTGTTATGTCTCTATTACAGTTAGAGGAGGAGGGGGGTTGTTATGTCTCTATTACAGTTAGAGGAGGAGGGGGGGTTGTTATGTCTCTATTACAGTTAGAGGAGGAGGGGGGTTGTTATGTCTCTATTACAGTTAGAGGAGGAGGGGGGTTGTTATGTCTCTATTACAGTTAGAGGAGGAGGGGGGGTTGTTATGTCTCTATTACAGTTAGAGGAGGAGGGGGGTTGTTATGTCTCTATTACAGTTAGAGGAGGAGGGGGGTTGTTATGTCTCTATTACAGTTAGAGGAGGAGGGGGGTTGTTATGTCTCTATTACAGTTAGAGGAGGAGGGGGGTTGTTATGTCTCTATTACAGTTAGAGGAGGAGGGGGGTTGTTATGTCTCTATTACAGTTAGAGGAGGAGGGGGGTTGTTATGTCTCTATTACAGTTAGAGGAGGAGGGGGGTTGTTATGTCTCTATTACAGTTAGAGGAGGAGGGGGGGTTGTTATGTCTCTATTACAGTTAGAGGAGGAGGGGGGGTTGTTATGTCTCTATTACAGTTAGAGGAGGAGGGGGGTTGTTATGTCTCTATTACAGTTAGAGGAGGAGGGGGGTTGTTATGTCTCTATTACAGTTAGAGGAGGAGGGGGGTTGTTATGTCTCTATTACAGTTAGAGGAGGAGGGGGGTTGTTATGTCTCTATTACAGTTAGAGGAGGAGGGGGGGTTGTTATGTCTCTATTACAGTTAGAGGAGGAGGGGGGTTGTTATGTCTCTATTACAGTTAGAGGAGGAGGGGGGTTGTTATGTCTCTATTACAGTTAGAGGAGGAGGGGGGTTGTTATGTCTCTATTACAGTTAGAGGAGGAGGGGGGTTGTTATGTCTCTATTACAGTTAGAGGAGGAGGGGGGGTTGTTATGTCTCTATTACAGTTAGAGGAGGAGGGGGGTTGTTATGTCTCTATTACAGTTAGAGGAGGAGGGGGGTTGTTATGTCTCTATTACAGTTAGAGGAGGAGGGGGGGTTGTTATGTCTCTATTACAGTTAGAGGAGGAGGGGGGTTGTTATGTCTCTATTACAGTTAGAGGAGGAGGGGGGTTGTTATGTCTCTATTACAGTTAGAGGAGGAGGGGGGTTGTTATGTCTCTATTACAGTTAGAGGAGGAGGGGGGGTTGTTATGTCTCTATTACAGTTAGAGGAGGAGGGGGGTTGTTATGTCTCTATTACAGTTAGAGGAGGAGGGGGGTTGTTATGTCTCTATTACAGTTAGAGGAGGAGGGGGGTTGTTATGTCTCTATTACAGTTAGAGGAGGAGGGGGGTTGTTATGTCTCTATTACAGTTAGAGGAGGAGGGGGGGTTGTTATGTCTCTATTACAGTTAGAGGAGGAGGGGGGTTGTTATGTCTCTATTACAGTTAGAGGAGGAGGGGGGGTTGTTATGTCTCTATTACAGTTAGAGGAGGAGGGGGGTTGTTATGTCTCTATTACAGTTAGAGGAGGAGGGGGGTTGTTATGTCTCTATTACAGTTAGAGGAGGAGGGGGGTTGTTATGTCTCTATTACAGTTAGAGGAGGAGGGGGGGTTGTTATGTCTCTATTACAGTTAGAGGAGGAGGGGGGTTGTTATGTCTCTATTACAGTTAGAGGAGGAGGGGGGGTTGTTATGTCTCTATTACAGTTAGAGGAGGAGGGGGGTTGTTATGTCTCTATTACAGTTAGAGGAGGAGGGGGGTTGTTATGTCTCTATTACAGTTAGAGGAGGAGGGGGGTTGTTATGTCTCTATTACAGTTAGAGGAGGAGGGGGGTTGTTATGTCTCTATTACAGTTAGAGGAGGAGGGGGGTTGTTATGTCTCTATTACAGTTAGAGGAGGAGGGGGGTTGTTATGTCTCTATTACAGTTAGAGGAGGAGGGGGGTTGTTATGTCTCTATTACAGTTAGAGGAGGAGGGGGGTTGTTATGTCTCTATTACAGTTAGAGGAGGAGGGGGGTTGTTATGTCTCTATTACAGTTAGAGGAGGAGGGGGGTTGTTATGTCTCTATTACAGTTAGAGGAGGAGGGGGGTTGTTATGTCTCTATTACAGTTAGAGGAGGAGGGGGGTTGTTATGTCTCTATTACAGTTAGAGGAGGAGGGGGGTTGTTATGTCTCTATTACAGTTAGAGGAGGAGGGGGGTTGTTATGTCTCTATTACAGTTAGAGGAGGAGGGGGGGTTGTTATGTCTCTATTACAGTTAGAGGAGGAGGGGGGTTGTTATGTCTCTATTACAGTTAGAGGAGGAGGGGGGGTTGTTATGTCTCTATTACAGTTAGAGGAGGAGGGGGGTTGTTATGTCTCTATTACAGTTAGAGGAGGAGGGGGGTTGTTATGTCTCTATTACAGTTAGAGGAGGAGGGGGGTTGTTATGTCTCTATTACAGTTAGAGGAGGAGGGGGGGTTGTTATGTCTCTATTACAGTTAGAGGAGGAGGGGGGTTGTTATGTCTCTATTACAGTTAGAGGAGGAGGGGGGTTGTTATGTCTCTATTACAGTTAGAGGAGGAGGGGGGTTGTTATGTCTCTATTACAGTTAGAGGAGGAGGGGGGTTGTTATGTCTCTATTACAGTTAGAGGAGGAGGGGGGTTGTTATGTCTCTATTACAGTTAGAGGAGGAGGGGGGTTGTTATGTCTCTATTACAGTTAGAGGAGGAGGGGGGTTGTTATGTCTCTATTACAGTTAGAGGAGGAGGGGGGTTGTTATGTCTCTATTACAGTTAGAGGAGGAGGGGGGTTGTTATGTCTCTATTACAGTTAGAGGAGGAGGGGGGTTGTTATGTCTCTATTACAGTTAGAGGAGGAGGGGGGTTGTTATGTCTCTATTACAGTTAGAGGAGGAGGGGGGTTGTTATGTCTCTATTACAGTTAGAGGAGGAGGGGGGGTTGTTATGTCTCTATTACAGTTAGAGGAGGAGGGGGGTTGTTATGTCTCTATTACAGTTAGAGGAGGAGGGGGGTTGTTATGTCTCTATTACAGTTAGAGGAGGAGGGGGGTTGTTATGTCTCTATTACAGTTAGAGGAGGAGGGGGGTTGTTATGTCTCTATTACAGTTAGAGGAGGAGGGGGGTTGTTATGTCTCTATTACAGTTAGAGGAGGAGGGGGGTTGTTATGTCTCTATTACAGTTAGAGGAGGAGGGGGGTTGTTATGTCTCTATTACAGTTAGAGGAGGAGGGGGGTTGTTATGTCTCTATTACAGTTAGAGGAGGAGGGGGGTTGTTATGTCTCTATTACAGTTAGAGGAGGAGGGGGGTTGTTATGTCTCTATTACAGTTAGAGGAGGAGGGGGGTTGTTATGTCTCTATTACAGTTAGAGGAGGAGGGGGGTTGTTATGTCTCTATTACAGTTAGAGGAGGAGGGGGGGTTGTTATGTCTCTATTACAGTTAGAGGAGGAGGGGGGTTGTTATGTCTCTATTACAGTTAGAGGAGGAGGGGGGTTGTTATGTCTCTATTACAGTTAGAGGAGGAGGGGGGGTTGTTATGTCTCTATTACAGTTAGAGGAGGAGGGGGGTTGTTATGTCTCTATTACAGTTAGAGGAGGAGGGGGGTTGTTATGTCTCTATTACAGTTAGAGGAGGAGGGGGGTTGTTATGTCTCTATTACAGTTAGAGGAGGAGGGGGGTTGTTATGTCTCTATTACAGTTAGAGGAGGAGGGGGGGTTGTTATGTCTCTATTACAGTTAGAGGAGGAGGGGGGTTGTTATGTCTCTATTACAGTTAGAGGAGGAGGGGGGTTGTTATGTCTCTATTACAGTTAGAGGAGGAGGGGGGTTGTTATGTCTCTATTACAGTTAGAGGAGGAGGGGGGGTTGTTATGTCTCTATTACAGTTAGAGGAGGAGGGGGGTTGTTATGTCTCTATTACAGTTAGAGGAGGAGGGGGGTTGTTATGTCTCTATTACAGTTAGAGGAGGAGGGGGGTTGTTATGTCTCTATTACAGTTAGAGGAGGAGGGGGGGTTGTTATGTCTCTATTACAGTTAGAGGAGGAGGGGGGTTGTTATGTCTCTATTACAGTTAGAGGAGGAGGGGGGTTGTTATGTCTCTATTACAGTTAGAGGAGGAGGGGGGTTGTTATGTCTCTATTACAGTTAGAGGAGGAGGGGGGGTTGTTATGTCTCTATTACAGTTAGAGGAGGAGGGGGGTTGTTATGTCTCTATTACAGTTAGAGGAGGAGGGGGGTTGTTATGTCTCTATTACAGTTAGAGGAGGAGGGGGGTTGTTATGTCTCTATTACAGTTAGAGGAGGAGGGGGGGTTGTTATGTCTCTATTACAGTTAGAGGAGGAGGGGGGTTGTTATGTCTCTATTACAGTTAGAGGAGGAGGGGGGTTGTTATGTCTCTATTACAGTTAGAGGAGGAGGGGGGGTTGTTATGTCTCTATTACAGTTAGAGGAGGAGGGGGGTTGTTATGTCTCTATTACAGTTAGAGGAGGAGGGGGGTTGTTATGTCTCTATTACAGTTAGAGGAGGAGGGGGGGTTGTTATGTCTCTATTACAGTTAGAGGAGGAGGGGGGTTGTTATGTCTCTATTACAGTTAGAGGAGGAGGGGGGTTGTTATGTCTCTATTACAGTTAGAGGAGGAGGGGGGTTGTTATGTCTCTATTACAGTTAGAGGAGGAGGGGGGTTGTTATGTCTCTATTACAGTTAGAGGAGGAGGGGGGTTGTTATGTCTCTATTACAGTTAGAGGAGGAGGGGGGTTGTTATGTCTCTATTACAGTTAGAGGAGGAGGGGGGGTTGTTATGTCTCTATTACAGTTAGAGGAGGAGGGGGGTTGTTATGTCTCTATTACAGTTAGAGGAGGAGGGGGGTTGTTATGTCTCTATTACAGTTAGAGGAGGAGGGGGGTTGTTATGTCTCTATTACAGTTAGAGGAGGAGGGGGGTTGTTATGTCTCTATTACAGTTAGAGGAGGAGGGGGGTTGTTATGTCTCTATTACAGTTAGAGGAGGAGGGGGGTTGTTATGTCTCTATTACAGTTAGAGGAGGAGGGGGGTTGTTATGTCTCTATTACAGTTAGAGGAGGAGGGGGGTTGTTATGTCTCTATTACAGTTAGAGGAGGAGGGGGGTTGTTATGTCTCTATTACAGTTAGAGGAGGAGGGGGGGTTGTTATGTCTCTATTACAGTTAGAGGAGGAGGGGGGTTGTTATGTCTCTATTACAGTTAGAGGAGGAGGGGGGTTGTTATGTCTCTATTACAGTTAGAGGAGGAGGGGGGTTGTTATGTCTCTATTACAGTTAGAGGAGGAGGGGGGTTGTTATGTCTCTATTACAGTTAGAGGAGGAGGGGGGTTGTTATGTCTCTATTACAGTTAGAGGAGGAGGGGGGTTGTTATGTCTCTATTACAGTTAGAGGAGGAGGGGGGTTGTTATGTCTCTATTACAGTTAGAGGAGGAGGGGGGGTTGTTATGTCTCTATTACAGTTAGAGGAGGAGGGGGGTTGTTATGTCTCTATTACAGTTAGAGGAGGAGGGGGGTTGTTATGTCTCTATTACAGTTAGAGGAGGAGGGGGGGTTGTTATGTCTCTATTACAGTTAGAGGAGGAGGGGGGTTGTTATGTCTCTATTACAGTTAGAGGAGGAGGGGGGTTGTTATGTCTCTATTACAGTTAGAGGAGGAGGGGGGTTGTTATGTCTCTATTACAGTTAGAGGAGGAGGGGGGTTGTTATGTCTCTATTACAGTTAGAGGAGGAGGGGGGGTTGTTATGTCTCTATTACAGTTAGAGGAGGAGGGGGGTTGTTATGTCTCTATTACAGTTAGAGGAGGAGGGGGGGTTGTTATGTCTCTATTACAGTTAGAGGAGGAGGGGGGTTGTTATGTCTCTATTACAGTTAGAGGAGGAGGGGGGTTGTTATGTCTCTATTACAGTTAGAGGAGGAGGGGGGTTGTTATGTCTCTATTACAGTTAGAGGAGGAGGGGGGTTGTTATGTCTCTATTACAGTTAGAGGAGGAGGGGGGTTGTTATGTCTCTATTACAGTTAGAGGAGGAGGGGGGTTGTTATGTCTCTATTACAGTTAGAGGAGGAGGGGGGTTGTTATGTCTCTATTACAGTTAGAGGAGGAGGGGGGTTGTTATGTCTCTATTACAGTTAGAGGAGGAGGGGGGTTGTTATGTCTCTATTACAGTTAGAGGAGGAGGGGGGTTGTTATGTCTCTATTACAGTTAGAGGAGGAGGGGGGTTGTTATGTCTCTATTACAGTTAGAGGAGGAGGGGGGGTTGTTATGTCTCTATTACAGTTAGAGGAGGAGGGGGGTTGTTATGTCTCTATTACAGTTAGAGGAGGAGGGGGGTTGTTATGTCTCTATTACAGTTAGAGGAGGAGGGGGGTTGTTATGTCTCTATTACAGTTAGAGGAGGAGGGGGGTTGTTATGTCTCTATTACAGTTAGAGGAGGAGGGGGGTTGTTATGTCTCTATTACAGTTAGAGGAGGAGGGGGGTTGTTATGTCTCTATTACAGTTAGAGGAGGAGGGGGGTTGTTATGTCTCTATTACAGTTAGAGGAGGAGGGGGGTTGTTATGTCTCTATTACAGTTAGAGGAGGAGGGGGGGTTGTTATGTCTCTATTACAGTTAGAGGAGGAGGGGGGTTGTTATGTCTCTATTACAGTTAGAGGAGGAGGGGGGTTGTTATGTCTCTATTACAGTTAGAGGAGGAGGGGGGTTGTTATGTCTCTATTACAGTTAGAGGAGGAGGGGGGGTTGTTATGTCTCTATTACAGTTAGAGGAGGAGGGGGGTTGTTATGTCTCTATTACAGTTAGAGGAGGAGGGGGGTTGTTATGTCTCTATTACAGTTAGAGGAGGAGGGGGGTTGTTATGTCTCTATTACAGTTAGAGGAGGAGGGGGGTTGTTATGTCTCTATTACAGTTAGAGGAGGAGGGGGGTTGTTATGTCTCTATTACAGTTAGAGGAGGAGGGGGGTTGTTATGTCTCTATTACAGTTAGAGGAGGAGGGGGGGTTGTTATGTCTCTATTACAGTTAGAGGAGGAGGGGGGTTGTTATGTCTCTATTACAGTTAGAGGAGGAGGGGGGTTGTTATGTCTCTATTACAGTTAGAGGAGGAGGGGGGTTGTTATGTCTCTATTACAGTTAGAGGAGGAGGGGGGTTGTTATGTCTCTATTACAGTTAGAGGAGGAGGGGGGGTTGTTATGTCTCTATTACAGTTAGAGGAGGAGGGGGGTTGTTATGTCTCTATTACAGTTAGAGGAGGAGGGGGGTTGTTATGTCTCTATTACAGTTAGAGGAGGAGGGGGGTTGTTATGTCTCTATTACAGTTAGAGGAGGAGGGGGGTTGTTATGTCTCTATTACAGTTAGAGGAGGAGGGGGGTTGTTATGTCTCTATTACAGTTAGAGGAGGAGGGGGGTTGTTATGTCTCTATTACAGTTAGAGGAGGAGGGGGGTTGTTATGTCTCTATTACAGTTAGAGGAGGAGGGGGGTTGTTATGTCTCTATTACAGTTAGAGGAGGAGGGGGGGTTGTTATGTCTCTATTACAGTTAGAGGAGGAGGGGGGGTTGTTATGTCTCTATTACAGTTAGAGGAGGAGGGGGGGTTGTTATGTCTCTATTACAGTTAGAGGAGGAGGGGGGGTTGTTATGTCTCTATTACAGTTAGAGGAGGAGGGGGGTTGTTATGTCTCTATTACAGTTAGAGGAGGAGGGGGGTTGTTATGTCTCTATTACAGTTAGAGGAGGAGGGGGGGTTGTTATGTCTCTATTACAGTTAGAGGAGGAGGGGGGTTGTTATGTCTCTATTACAGTTAGAGGAGGAGGGGGGGTTGTTATGTCTCTATTACAGTTAGAGGAGGAGGGGGGGTTGTTATGTCTCTATTACAGTTAGAGGAGGAGGGGGGTTGTTATGTCTCTATTACAGTTAGAGGAGGAGGGGGGTTGTTATGTCTCTATTACAGTTAGAGGAGGAGGGGGGTTGTTATGTCTCTATTACAGTTAGAGGAGGAGGGGGGGTTGTTATGTCTCTATTACAGTTAGAGGAGGAGGGGGGGTTGTTATGTCTCTATTACAGTTAGAGGAGGAGGGGGGTTGTTATGTCTCTATTACAGTTAGAGGAGGAGGGGGGGTTGTTATGTCTCTATTACAGTTAGAGGAGGAGGGGGGTTGTTATGTCTCTATTACAGTTAGAGGAGGAGGGGGGGTTGTTATGTCTCTATTACAGTTAGAGGAGGAGGGGGGGTTGTTATGTCTCTATTACAGTTAGAGGAGGAGGGGGGTTGTTATGTCTCTATTACAGTTAGAGGAGGAGGGGGGTTGTTATGTCTCTATTACAGTTAGAGGAGGAGGGGGGGTTGTTATGTCTCTATTACAGTTAGAGGAGGAGGGGGGGTTGTTATGTCTCTATTACAGTTAGAGGAGGAGGGGGGGTTGTTATGTCTCTATTACAGTTAGAGGAGGAGGGGGGGTTGTTATGTCTCTATTACAGTTAGAGGAGGAGGGGGGTTGTTATGTCTCTATTACAGTTAGAGGAGGAGGGGGGTTGTTATGTCTCTATTACAGTTAGAGGAGGAGGGGGGTTGTTATGTCTCTATTACAGTTAGAGGAGGAGGGGGGGTTGTTATGTCTCTATTACAGTTAGAGGAGGAGGGGGGGTTGTTATGTCTCTATTACAGTTAGAGGAGGAGGGGGGGTTGTTATGTCTCTATTACAGTTAGAGGAGGAGGGGGGGTTGTTATGTCTCTATTACAGTTAGAGGAGGAGGGGGGT
>NW_026601285.1:0-61708 GCF_029448725.1 Salvelinus fontinalis
TTAGGGTTGGGGAAGGGTTAGCTAACATTCAGGTTAGGGTTGGGGGAAGGGTTAGCTAACATTAGGGTTGGGGGAAGGGTTAGCTAACATTGAGGTTAGGGTTGGGGGAAGGGTTAGATAACATTAAGGTTTCGGTTGGGGGAAGGTTTAGCTAACATTAAGGTCAGGGAATGGTTAGATAACATTAAGGTTAGGGGAAGGGTTAGCTAACATTATGGTTGGGGGAAGGGTTAGCTAACATTAAGTTTAGGGTTGGGGGAAGGGTTAGCTAACATTAAGGTTAGGGTTAGGGGAAGGGTTAGCTAACATTAAGGTTAGGGTTGGGGGAAGGGTTAGCTAACATTAAGGTTAGGGTTGGGGGAAGGGTTAGCTAACATTAAGGTTAGGGTTAGGGGAAGGGTTAGCTAACATTAAGGTTAGGGTTGGGGGAAGGGTTAGCTAACATTAAGGTTAGGGTTAGGGGAAGGGTTAGCTAACATTAAGGTTAGGGTTAGGTGAAGGGTTAGCTAACATTAAGGTTAGGGTTAGGGGAAGGATTAGCTAACATTAAGGTTAGGGTTGGGGGAAGGGTTAGCTAACATTAAGGTTAGGGTTAGGGGAAGGGTTAGCTAACATTAAGGTTAGCGGGACGGGTTAGCTAACATTAAGGTTGGGGGACGGTTTAGCTAACATTAAGGTTAGGGTTGGGGGAAGGGTTAGCTAACATTAAGGTCAGGGAATGGTTAGATAACATTAAGGTTAGGGGAAGGGTTAGCTAACATTATGGTTGGGGGAAGGGTTAGCTAACATTAAGTTTAGGGTTGGGGGAAGGGTTAGCTAACATTAAGGTTAGGGTTAGGGGAAGGGTTAGCTAACATTAAGGTTAGGGTTGGGGGAAGGGTTAGCTAACATTAAGGTTAGGGTTGGGGGAAGGGTTAGCTAACATTAAGGTTAGCGGAAGGGTTAGCTAACATTAAGGTTAGGGTTGGGGGAAGGGTTAGCTAACATTAAGGTTAGGGTTGGGGGAAGGGTTAGCTAACATTAAGGTTAGGGTTGGGGAAGGGTTAGCTAACATTCAGGTTAGGGTTGGGGGAAGGGTTAGCTAACATTAGGGTTGGGGGAAGGGTTAGCTAACATTGAGGTTAGGGTTGGGGGAAGGGTTAGATAACATTAAGGTTTCGGTTGGGGGAAGGTTTAGCTAACATTAAGGTCAGGGAATGGTTAGATAACATTAAGGTTAGGGGAAGGGTTAGCTAACATTAAGGTTAGGGTTAGCGGAAGGGTTAGCTAACATTAAGGTTAGGGTTGGGGGAAGGGTTAGCTAACATTAAGGTTAGCGGAAGGGTTAGCTAACATTGAGGTTAGGGTTGGGGGAAGGGTTAGCTAACATTAAGGTTTCGGTTCGGGGAAGGGTTAGCTAACATTAAGGTCAGGGAATGGTTAGATAACATTAAGGTTAGGGGAAGGGTTAGCTAACATTATGGTTGGGGGAAGGGTTAGCTAACATTAAGTTTAGGGTTGGGGGAAGGGTTAGCTAACATTAAGGTTAGGGTTAGGGGAAGGGTTAGCTAACATTAAGGTTAGGGTTGGGGGAAGGGTTAGCTAACATTAAGGTTAGGGTTGGGGGAAGGGTTAGCTAACATTAAGGTTAGCGGAAGGGTTAGCTAACATTAAGGTTAGGGTTGGGGGAAGGGTTAGCTAACATTAAGGTTAGGGTTGGGGGAAGGGTTAGCTAACATTAAGGTTAGGGTTGGGGAAGGGTTAGCTAACATTCAGGTTAGGGTTGGGGGAAGGGTTAGCTAACATTAGGGTTGGGGGAAGGGTTAGCTAACATTGAGGTTAGGGTTGGGGGAAGGGTTAGATAACATTAAGGTTTCGGTTGGGGGAAGGTTTAGCTAACATTAAGGTCAGGGAATGGCTAGATAACATTAAGGTTAGGGGAAGGGTTAGCTAACATTAAGGTTAGGGTTAGCGGAAGGGTTAGCTAACATTAAGGTTAGGGTTGGGGGAAGGGTTAGCTAACATTAAGGTTAGCGGAAGGGTTAGCTAACATTGAGGTTAGGGTTGGGGGAAGGGTTAGCTAACATTAAGGTTTCGGTTCGGGGAAGGGTTAGCTAACATTAAGGTCAGGGAATGGTTAGATAACATTAAGGTTAGGGGAAGGGTTAGCTAACATTATGGTTGGGGGAAGGGTTAGCTAACATTAAGTTTAGGGTTGGGGGAAGGGTTAGCTAACATTAAGGTTAGGGTTAGGGGAAGGGTTAGCTAACATAAAGGTTAGGGGAAGGGTTGGCTAACATTAAGGTTAGGGTTAGGGGAAGAATTAGCTAACATGAAGGTTAGGGTTGGGGGAAGGGTTAGCTAACATTAAGGTTAGGGGAAGGGGAAGGGTTAGCTAACATTAAGGTTAGGGTTAGGTGAAGGGTTAGCTAACATTAAGGTTAGGGTTAGGGGAGGGATTAGGTAACATTAAGGTTAGGGTTGGGGGAAGGGTTAGCTAACATTAAGGTTAGGGTTAGGGGAAGGGTTAGCTAGCATTAAGGTTAGCGGGACGGGTTAGCTAACATTAAGGTTGGGGGAAGGTTTAGCTAACATTAAGGTTAGGGTTGGGGGAAGGGTTAGCTAACATTAAGGTCAGGGAATGGTTAGATAACATTAAGTTTAGGGTTGGGGGAAGGGTTAGCTAACATTAAGGTTAGGGTTAGGGGAAGGGTTAGCTAACATTAAGGTTAGGGTTGGGGGAAGGGTTAGCTAACATTAAGGTTAGGGTTGGGGGAAGGGTTAGCTAACATTAAGGTTAGCGGAAGGGTTAGCTAACATTAAGGTTAGGGTTGGGGGAAGGGTTAGCTAACATTAAGGTTAGGGTTGGGGGAAGGGTTAGCTAACATTAAGGTTAGGGTTGGGGAAGGGTTAGCTAACATTCAGGTTAGGGTTGGGGGAAGGGTTAGCTAACATTAGGGTTGGGGGAAGGGTTAGCTAACATTGAGGTTAGGGTTGGGGGAAGGGTTAGATAACATTAAGGTTTCGGTTGGGGGAAGGTTTAGCTAACATTAAGGTCAGGGAATGGTTAGATAACATTAAGGTTAGGGGAAGGGTTAGCTAACATTATGGTTGGGGGAAGGGTTAGCTAACATTAAGTTTAGGGTTGGGGGAAGGGTTAGCTAACATTAAGGTTAGGGTTAGGGGAAGGGTTAGCTAACATTAAGGTTAGGGTTGGGGGAAGGGTTAGCTAACATTAAGGTTAGGGTTAGGGGAAGGATTAGCTAACATGAAGGTTAGGGTTGGGGGAAGTGTTAGCTAACATTAAGGTTAGGGTTGGGGGAAGCGTTAGCTAACATTAGGGTAGGGGGAAGGGTTAGCTAACATTAAGGTTAGGGTTGGGGGAAGGGCTATCTAACATTAAGGTTAGCGGAAGGGTTAGCTAACATTAAGGTTAGGGAATGGTTAGATAACATTAAGGTTAGGGGAAGGGTTAGCTAACATTATGGTTGGGGGAAGGGTTAGCTAACATTAAGTTTAGGGTTGGGGGAAGGGTTAGCTAACATTAAGGTTAGGGTTAGGGGAAGGGTTAGCTAACATTAAGGTTAGGGTTGGGGGAAGGGTTGGCTAACATTAAGGTTAGGGTTAGGGGAAGGATTAGCTAACATGAAGGTTAGGGTTGGGGGAAGGGTTAGCTAACATTAAGGTTAGGGGAAGGGGAAGGGTTAGCTAACATTAAGGTTAGGGTTAGGTGAAGGGTTAGCTAACATTAAGGTTAGGGTTAGGGGAGGGATTAGGTAACATTAAGGTTAGGGTTGGGGGAAGGGTTAGCTAACATTAAGGTTAGGGTTAGGGGAAGGGTTAGCTAACATTAAGGTTAGCGGGACGGGTTAGCTAACATTAAGGTTGGGGGAAGGTTTAGGTAACATTAAGGTTAGGGTTGGGGGAAGGGTTAGCTAACATTAAGGTCAGGGAATGGTTAGATAACATTAAGGTTAGGGG
Organism: Salvelinus fontinalis; assembly: GCF_029448725.1. Classification (NCBI taxonomy): domain Eukaryota; kingdom Metazoa; phylum Chordata; class Actinopteri; order Salmoniformes; family Salmonidae; genus Salvelinus; species Salvelinus fontinalis. The sequence goes on from NW_026601285.1 coordinate 3,961, forward strand.
AAGGGTTAGCTAACATTATGGTTGGGGGAAGGGTTAGCTAACATTAAGTTTAGGGTTGGGGGAAGGGTTAGCTAACATTAAGGTTAGGGTTAGGGGAAGGGTTAGCTAACATTAAGGTTAGGGTTGGGGGAAGGGTTAGCTAACATTAAGGTTAGGGTTGGGGGAAGGGTTAGCTAACATTAAGGTTAGCGGAAGGGTTAGCTAACATTAAGGTTAGGGTTGGGGGAAGGGTTAGCTAACATTAAGGTTAGGGTTGGGGGAAGGGTTAGCTAACATTAAGGTTAGGGTTGGGGAAGGGTTAGCTAACATTCAGGTTAGGGTTGGGGGAAGGGTAAGCTAACATTGAGGTTAGGGTTGGGGGAAGGGTTAGATAACATTAAGGTTTCGGTTGGGGGAAGGTTTAGCTAACATTAAGGTCAGGGAATGGTTAGATAACATTAAGGTTAGGGGAAGGGTTAGCTAACATTATGGTTGGGGGAAGGGTTAGCTAACATTAAGTTTAGGGTTGGGGGAAGGGTTAGCTAACATTAAGGTTAGGGTTGGGGGAAGGGTTAGCTAACATTAAGGTTAGGGTTAGGGGAAGGATTAGCTAACATGAAGGTTAGGGTTGGGGGAAGTGTTAGCTAACATTAAGGTTAGGGTTGGGGGAAGCGTTAGCTAACATTAGGGTAGGGGGAAGGGTTAGCTAACATTAAGGTTAGGGTTGGGGGAAGGGCTATCTAACATTAAGGTTAGCGGAAGGGTTAGCTAACATTAAGGTTAGGGTTGGGGGAAGGGTTACCTAACATTAAGGTTAGGGTTGGGGGAAGGGTTAGCTAACATTAAGGTTAGGGTTGGGGGAAGGGTTAGCTAACATTAGGGTTGGGTTGGGGGAAGGGTTTGCTAACATTAAGGTTAGGGTTGGGGGAAGGGTTAGCTAACATTAAGGTTAGGGTTGGGGGAAGGGTTAGCTAACATTAAGGTTAGGGTTGGGGAAGGGTTAGCTATTATTAAGGTTAGGGTTGGGGGAAGGGTTAGCTAACATTAGGGTTGGGGGAAGGGTTAGCTAACATTAAGGTTAGGGTTAGGGGAAGGGTTAGCTAACATTAAGGTTAGGGTTAGCGGAAGGGTTAGCTAACATTAAGGTTAGGGTTGGGGGAAGGGTTAGCTAACATTAAGGTTAGCGGAAGGGTTAGCTAACATTAAGGTTAGGGTTGGGGGAAGGGTTAGCTAACATTAAGGTTAGGGTTGGGGGAAGGGTTAGCTAACATTAAGGTTAGGGTTGGGGAAGGGTTAGCTAACATTAAGGTTAGCGTTGGGGAAGGGTTAGCTAACATTAGGGTTGGGGGAAGGGTTAGCTAACATTAAGGTTAGGGTTGGGGGAAGGGTTAGCTAACATAAAGGTTAGCGGAAGGGTTAGCTAACATTAAGGTTAGGGTTGGGGGAAGGGTTAGCTAACATTAAGGTTAGGGTTGGGGGAAGGGTTATCTAACATTAAGGTTAGGGTTGGGGAAGGGTTAGCTAACATTAAGGTTAGGGTTGGGGGAAGGGTTAGCTAACATTAGGGTTGGGGGAAGGGTTAGCTAACATTGAGGTTAGGGTTGGGGGAAGGGTTAGCTAACATTAAGGTTAGGGTTAGGGGAAGGGTTAGCTAACATTAAGGTTAGGGTTGGGGGAAGGGTTAGCTAACATTAAGGTTAGGGAATGGTTAGATAACATTAAGGTTAGGGGAAGGGTTAGCTAACATTATGGTTGGGGGAAGGGTTAGCTAACATTAAGTTTAGGGTTAGGGGAAGGGTTAGCTAACATTAAGGTTAGGGTTAGGGGAAGGGTTAGCTAACATTAAGGTTAGGGTTGGGGGAAGGGTTAGCTAACATTAAGGTTAGGGTTAGGGGAAGGATTACCTTACATGAAGGTTAGGGTTGGGGGAAGGGTTAGCTAACATTAAGGTTAGGGGAAGGGGAAGGTTTAGCTAACATTAAGGTTAGGGTTAGGTGAAGGGTTAGCTAACATTAAGGTTAGGGTTAGGGGAAGGATTAGCTAACATTAAGGTTAGGGTTGGGGGAAGGGTTAACTAACATTACGGTTAGGGTTGGGGGAAGGGTAAGCTAACATTAAGGTTAGGGTTAGGGGAAGGGTTAGCTAACATTAAGTTTAGGGTTGGGGGAAGGGTTAGCTAACATTGAGGTTAGGGTTAGGGGAAGGGTTAGCTAACATTAAGGTTAGGGGAAGGGTTAGCCTACATTAAGGTTAGGGTTGGGGGAAGGGTTAGCTAACATTAAGGTCAGGAAATGGTTAGATAACATTAAGGTTAGGGGAAGGGTTAGCTAACATTATGGTTGGGGGAAGGGTTAGCTAACATTAAGTTTAGGGTTGGGGAAGGGTTAGCTAACATTAAGGTTAGGGTTAGGGGAAGGGTTAGCTAACATTAAGGTTAGGGTTGGGGGAAGGGTTAGCTAACATTAAGGTTAGGGTTGGGGGAAGGGTTAGCTAACATTAAGGTTAGCGGAAGGGTTAGCTAACATTAAGGTTAGGGTTGGGGGAAGGGTTAGCTAACATTAAGGTTAGGGTTGGGGGAAGGGTTAGCTAACATTAAGGTTAGGGTTGGGGAAGGGTTAGCTAACATTCAGGTTAGGGTTGGGGGAAGGGTTAGCTAACATTAGGGTTGGGGGAAGGGTTAGCTAACATTGAGGTTAGGGTTGGGGGAAGGGTTAGATAACATTAAGGTTTCGGTTGGGGGAAGGTTTAGCTAACATTAAGGTCAGGGAATGGTTAGATAACATTAAGGTTAGGGGAAGGGTTAGCTAACATTAAGGTTAGGGTTAGCGGAAGGGTTAGCTAACATTAAGGTTAGGGTTGGGGGAAGAGTTAGCTAACATTAAGGTTAGCGGAAGGGTTAGCTAACATTGAGGTTAGGGTTGGGGGAAGGGTTAGCTAACATTAAGGTTTCGGTTCGGGGAAGGGTTAGCTAACATTAAGGTCAGGGAATGGTTAGATAACATTAAGGTTAGGGGAAGGGTTAGCTAACATTATGGTTGGGGGAAGGGTTAGCTAACATTAAGTTTAGGGTTGGGGGAAGGGTTAGCTAACATTAAGGTTAGGGTTAGGGGAAGGGTTAGCTAACATAAAGGTTAGGGGAAGGGTTGGCTAACATTAAGGTTAGGGTTAGGGGAAGAATTAGCTAACATGAAGGTTAGGGTTGGGGGAAGGGTTAGCTAACATTAAGGTTAGGGGAAGGGGAAGGGTTAGCTAACATTAAGGTTAGGGTTAGGTGAAGGGTTAGCTAACATTAAGGTTAGGGTTAGGGGAGGGATTAGGTAACATTAAGGTTAGGGTTGGGGGAAGGGTTAGCTAACATTAAGGTTAGGGTTAGGGGAAGGGTTAGCTAGCATTAAGGTTAGCGGGACGGGTTAGCTAACATTAAGGTTGGGGGAAGGTTTAGCTAACATTAAGGTTAGGGTTGGGGGAAGGGTTAGCTAACATTAAGGTCAGGGAATGGTTAGATAACATTAAGTTTAGGGTTGGGGGAAGGGTTAGCTAACATTAAGGTTAGGGTTAGGGGAAGGGTTAGCTAACATTAAGGTTAGGGTTGGGGGAAGGGTTAGCTAACATTAAGGTTAGGGTTGGGGGAAGGGTTAGCTAACATTAAGGTTAGCGGAAGGGTTAGCTAACATTAAGGTTAGGGTTGGGGGAAGGGTTAGCTAACATTAAGGTTAGGGTTGGGGGAAGGGTTAGCTAACATTAAGGTTAGGGTTGGGGAAGGGTTAGCTAACATTCAGGTTAGGGTTGGGGGAAGGGTTAGCTAACATTAGGGTTGGGGGAAGGGTTAGCTAACATTGAGGTTAGGGTTGGGGGAAGGGTTAGATAACATTAAGGTTTCGGTTGGGGGAAGGTTTAGCTAACATTAAGGTCAGGGAATGGTTAGATAACATTAAGGTTAGGGGAAGGGTTAGCTAACATTATGGTTGGGGGAAGGGTTAGCTAACATTAAGTTTAGGGTTGGGGGAAGGGTTAGCTAACATTAAGGTTAGGGTTAGGGGAAGGGTTAGCTAACATTAAGGTTAGGGTTGGGGGAAGGGTTAGCTAACATTAAGGTTAGGGTTAGGGGAAGGATTAGCTAACATGAAGGTTAGGGTTGGGGGAAGTGTTAGCTAACATTAAGGTTAGGGTTGGGGGAAGCGTTAGCTAACATTAGGGTAGGGGGAAGGGTTAGCTAACATTAAGGTTAGGGTTGGGGGAAGGGCTATCTAACATTAAGGTTAGCGGAAGGGTTAGCTAACATTAAGGTTAGGGAATGGTTAGATAACATTAAGGTTAGGGGAAGGGTTAGCTAACATTATGGTTGGGGGAAGGGTTAGCTAACATTAAGTTTAGGGTTGGGGGAAGGGTTAGCTAACATTAAGGTTAGGGTTAGGGGAAGGGTTAGCTAACATTAAGGTTAGGGTTGGGGGAAGGGTTGGCTAACATTAAGGTTAGGGTTAGGGGAAGGATTAGCTAACATGAAGGTTAGGGTTGGGGGAAGGGTTAGCTAACATTAAGGTTAGGGGAAGGGGAAGGGTTAGCTAACATTAAGGTTAGGGTTAGGTGAAGGGTTAGCTAACATTAAGGTTAGGGTTAGGGGAGGGATTAGGTAACATTAAGGTTAGGGTTGGGGGAAGGGTTAGCTAACATTAAGGTTAGGGTTAGGGGAAGGGTTAGCTAACATTAAGGTTAGCGGGACGGGTTAGCTAACATTAAGGTTGGGGGAAGGTTTAGGTAACATTAAGGTTAGGGTTGGGGGAAGGGTTAGCTAACATTAAGGTCAGGGAATGGTTAGATAACATTAAGGTTAGGGGAAGGGTTAGCTAACATTATGGTTGGGGGAAGGGTTAGCTAACATTAAGTTTAGGGTTGGGGGAAGGGTTAGCTAACATTAAGGTTAGGGTTAGGGGAAGGGTTAGCTAACATTAAGGTTAGGGTTGGGGGAAGGGTTAGCTAACATTAAGGTTAGGGTTGGGGGAAGGGTTAGCTAACATTAAGGTTAGCGGAAGGGTTAGCTAACATTAAGGTTAGGGTTGGGGGAAGGGTTAGCTAACATTAAGGTTAGGGTTGGGGGAAGGGTTAGCTAACATTAAGGTTAGGGTTGGGGAAGGGTTAGCTAACATTCAGGTTAGGGTTGGGGGAAGGGTAAGCTAACATTGAGGTTAGGGTTGGGGGAAGGGTTAGATAACATTAAGGTTTCGGTTGGGGGAAGGTTTAGCTAACATTAAGGTCAGGGAATGGTTAGATAACATTAAGGTTAGGGGAAGGGTTAGCTAACATTATGGTTGGGGGAAGGGTTAGCTAACATTAAGTTTAGGGTTGGGGGAAGGGTTAGCTAACATTAAGGTTAGGGTTGGGGGAAGGGTTAGCTAACATTAAGGTTAGGGTTAGGGGAAGGATTAGCTAACATGAAGGTTAGGGTTGGGGGAAGTGTTAGCTAACATTAAGGTTAGGGTTGGGGGAAGCGTTAGCTAACATTAGGGTAGGGGGAAGGGTTAGCTAACATTAAGGTTAGGGTTGGGGGAAGGGCTATCTAACATTAAGGTTAGCGGAAGGGTTAGCTAACATTAAGGTTAGGGTTGGGGGAAGGGTTACCTAACATTAAGGTTAGGGTTGGGGGAAGGGTTAGCTAACATTAAGGTTAGGGTTGGGGGAAGGGTTAGCTAACATTAGGGTTGGGTTGGGGGAAGGGTTTGCTAACATTAAGGTTAGGGTTGGGGGAAGGGTTAGCTAACATTAAGGTTAGGGTTGGGGGAAGGGTTAGCTAACATTAAGGTTAGGGTTGGGGAAGGGTTAGCTATTATTAAGGTTAGGGTTGGGGGAAGGGTTAGCTAACATTAGGGTTGGGGGAAGGGTTAGCTAACATTAAGGTTAGGGTTAGGGGAAGGGTTAGCTAACATTAAGGTTAGGGTTAGCGGAAGGGTTAGCTAACATTAAGGTTAGGGTTGGGGGAAGGGTTAGCTAACATTAAGGTTAGCGGAAGGGTTAGCTAACATTAAGGTTAGGGTTGGGGGAAGGGTTAGCTAACATTAAGGTTAGGGTTGGGGGAAGGGTTAGCTAACATTAAGGTTAGGGTTGGGGAAAGGTTAGCTAACATTAAGGTTAGCGTTGGGGAAGGGTTAGCTAACATTAGGGTTGGGGGAAGGGTTAGCTAACATTAAGGTTAGGGTTGGGGGAAGGGTTAGCTAACATAAAGGTTAGCGGAAGGGTTAGCTAACATTAAGGTTAGGGTTGGGGGAAGGGTTAGCTAACATTAAGGTTAGGGTTGGGGGAAGGGTTATCTAACATTAAGGTTAGGGTTGGGGAAGGGTTAGCTAACATTAAGGTTAGGGTTGGGGGAAGGGTTAGCTAACATTAGGGTTGGGGGAAGGGTTAGCTAACATTGAGGTTAGGGTTGGGGGAAGGGTTAGCTAACATTAAGGTTTCGGTTGGGGGAAGGGTTAGCTAACATTAAGGTCAGGGAATGGTTAGATAACATTAAGGTTAGGGGAAGGGTTAGCTAACATTATGGTTGGGGGAAGGGTTAGCTAACATCAAGTTTAGGGTTAGGGGAAGGGTTAGCTAACATTAAGGTTAGGGTTAGGGGAAGGGTTAGCTAACATTAAGGTTAGGGTTGGGGGAAGGGTTAGCTAACATTAAGGTTAGGGTTAGGGGAAGGATTACCTTACATGAAGGTTAGGGTTGGGGGAAGGGTTAGCTAACATTAAGGTTAGTGGAAGGGGAAGGTTTAGCTAACATTAAGGTTAGGGTTAGGTGAAGGGTTAGCTAACATTAAGGTTAGGGTTAGGGGAAGGATTAGCTAACATTAAGGTTAGGGTTGGGGGAAGGGTTAACTAACATTACGGTTAGGGTTGGGGGAAGGGTAAGCTAACATTAAGGTTAGGGTTAGGGGAAGGGTTAGCTAACATTAAGTTTAGGGTTAGGGAAGGGTTAGCTAACATTAAGGTTAGGGGAAGGGTTAGCCTACATTAAGGTTAGGGTTGGGGGAAGGGTTAGCTAACATTAAGGTCAGGGAATGGTTAGATAACATTAAGGTTAGGGGAAGGGTTAGCTAACATTATGGTTGGGGGAAGGGTTAGCTAACATTAAGTTTAGGGTTGGGGAAGGGTTAGCTAACATTAAGGTTAGGGTTAGGGGAAGGGTTAGCTAACATTAAGGTTAGGGTTGGGGGAAGGGTTAGCTAACATTAAGGTTAGGGTTGGGGGAAGGGTTAGCTAACATTAAGGTTAGCGGAAGGGTTAGCTAACATTAAGGTTAGGGTTGGGGGAAGGGTTAGCTAACATTAAGGTTAGGGTTGGGGGAAGGGTTAGCTAACATTAAGGTTAGGGTTGGGGAAGGGTTAGCTAACATTAAGGTTAGGGTTGGGGGAAGGGTTAGCTAACATTAGGGTTGGGGGAAGGGTTAGCTAACATTAAGGTTAGGGTTAGGGGAAGGGTTAGCTAACATTAAGGTTAGGGTTAGCGGAAGGGTTAGCTAACATTAAGGTTAGGGTTGGGGGAAGGGTTAGCTAACATTAAGGTTAGCGGAAGGGTTAGCTAACATTAAGGTTAGGGTTGGGGGAAGGGTTAGCTAACATTAAGGTTAGGGTTGGGGAAGGGTTAGCTAACATTAAGGTTAGGGTTGGGGAAGGGTTAGCTAACATTAGGGTTGGGGGAAGGGTTAGCTAACATTAAGGTTAGGGTTGGGGGAAGGGTTAGCTAACATTAAGTTTAGGGTTGGGGGAAGGGTTAGCTAACATTAAGGTTAGGGTTGGGGGAAGGGTTAGCTAACATTAAGGTTAGGGGAAGGGTTAGCCTACATTAAGGTTAGGGTTGGGGGAAGGGTTAGCTAACATTAAGGTTAGGGGAAGGGTTAGCCTACATTAAGGTTAGGGTTGGGGGAAGGGTTAGCTAACATTAAGGTTAGGGTTGGGGAAGGGTTAGCTAACATTAAGGTTAGGGTTGGGGGAAGGGTTAGCTAACATTAAGGTTAGGGTTGGGGGAAGGGTTAGCTAACATTAAGGTTAGGGTTAGGGGAAGGATTAGCTAACATGAAGGTTAGGGTTGGGGGAAGGGTTAGCTAACATTAATGTTAGGGTTGGGGGAAGGGTTAGCTAACATTAAGGTTAGGGTTGGGGAAGGGTTAGCTAACATTAAGGTTAGGGTTGGGGGAAGGGTTAGCTAACATTAAGGTTAGGGTTGGGGGAAGGGTTAGCTAACATTAAGGTTAGGGTTGGGGGAAGGGTTAGCTAACATTAAGGTTAGGGTTGGGGAAGGGTTAGCTAACATTAAGGTTAGGGTTGGGGGAAGGGTTAGCTAACATTAAGGTTAGGGTTGGGGGAAGGGTTAGCTAACATTAAGGTTAGGGTTATGGGAAGGGTTAGCTAACATTAAGGTTAGCGGGATGGGTTAGCTAACATTAAGGTTGGGGGAAGGGTTAGCTAACATTAAGTTTAGGGTTGGGGGAAGGGGAAGGGTTAGCTAACATTAAGGTTAGGGTTGGGGGATGTGTTAGCTAACATTAAGGTTAGGGTTAGGGGAAGGGTTAGCTAACATTAAGGTTAGCAGAAGGGTTAGCTAACATTGCAGTATTTATGCTGCAGTAGTTTATGTGTCGGGGGGCTAGGGTCAGTTGGTTATATCTGGAGTACTTCTCCTGTCTTATCCAGTGTCCTGTGTGAATTTAAGTATGCTCTCTCTAGTTCTCTCCTTCTCTCTTTCTTTCTCTCTCTCGGAGAACCTGAGCCCTAGGACCATACGTCAGGACTCCCGGGCATGATGACTCCTTGCTGTCCCCAGTCCACCTGGCCTTGCTGCTATTCCAGTTTCAACTGTTCTGCCTGCGGTTATGGAACCCCTACCTGTCCCAGACCTGCTGTTTTCAACTCTTAATGATCGGCTATGAAAAGCCAACTGACATTTATTCCTGATTATTATTTGACCATGCTTGTCACTTATGAACATTTTGAACATCTTGGCCATGTTCTGTTATAATCTCCACCCGGCACAGCCAGAAGAGGACTGGCCACTCCTCATAGCCTGGTTCCTCTCTAGGTTTCTTCCTAGGTTTTGGCCTTTCTAGGGAGTTTTTCCTAGCCACCGTGCTTCTACACCTGCATTGCTTGCTGTTTGGGGTTTTAGGCTGGGTTTCTGTACAGCACTTCGAGATATTAGCAGATGTACAAAGGGCTATATAAAACAAAACTTGATTTGATTTAGCTAACATTAAGGTTAGGGTTGGGGGAAGGGTTAGCTAACATTAAGGTTAGGGTTGGGGGAAGGGTTAGCTAACATTAAGGTTAGGGTTGGGGAAGGGTTAGCTAACATTAAGGTTAGGGTTGGGGGAAGGGTTAGCTAACATTAAGGTTAGGGTTGGGGGAAGGGTTAGCTAACATTAAGGTTAGCGTTGGGGGAAGGGTTAGCTAACATTAAGGTTAGGGTTGGGGGAAGGGTTAGCTAACATTAAGGTTAGGGTTGGGGGAAGGGTTAGCTAACATTAAGGTTAGGGTTGGGGGAAGGGTTAGCTAACATTAAGGTTAGGGTTGGGGGAAGGGTTAGCTAACATTAAGGTTAGGGTTAGGGGAAGGGTTAGCTAACATTAAGGTTAGGGTTGGGGAAAGGTTAGCTAACATTAAGGTTAGGGTTAGGGGAAGGGTTAGCTAACATTAAGGTTAGGGTTGGGGGAAGGGTTAGCTAACATTAAGGTTAGGGTTAGGGGAAGGATTAGCTAACATGAAGGTTAGGGTTAGGGGAAGGGTTAGCTAACATGAAGGTTAGGGTTGGGGGAAGGGTTAGCTAACATTAAGGTTAGGGTTGGGGAAGGGTTAGCTAACATTAAGGTTAGGGTTGGGGGAAGGGTTAGCTAACATTAAGGTTAGGGTTGGGGAAGGGTTAGCTAACATTAAGGTTAGGGTTGGGGGAAGGGTTAGCTAACATTAAGGTTAGGGTTGGGGGAAGGGTTAGCTAACATTAAGGTTAGGGTTAGGGGAAGGGTTAGCTAACATTAAGGTTAGGGTTGGGGGAAGGGTTAGCTAACATTAAGGTTAGGGTTGGGGGAAGGGTTAGCTAACATTAAGGTTAGGGTTGGGGGAAGGGTTAGCTAACATTAAGGTTAGGGTTGGGGGAAGGGTTAGCTAACATTAAGGTTAGGGTTAGGGGAAGGGTTAGCTAACATTAAGGTTAGGGTTATGGGAAGGGTTAGCTAACATTAAGGTTAGCGGGATGGGTTAGCTAACATTAAGGTTGGGGGAAGGGTTAGCTAACATTAAGGTTAGGGTTGGGGGATGTGTTAGCTAACATTAAGGTTAGGGTTAGGGGAAGGGTTAGCTAACGTTAGGGTTAGGGGAAGGGTTAGCTAACATTAAGGTTAGGGGAAGGGTTAGCCTACATTAAGGTTAGGGTTGGGGGAAGAGTTAGCTAACATTAAGGTTAGGGGAAGGGATAGCCTACATTAAGGTTAGGGTTGGGGGAAGGGTTAGCTAACATTAAGGTTAGGGTTGGGGAAGGGTTAGCTAACATTAAGGTTAGGGTTTGGGGAAGGGTTAGCTAACATTAAGGTTAGGGTTGGGGGAAGGGTTAGCTAACATTAAGGTTAGGGTTAGGGGAAGGGTTAGCTAACATTAAGGTTAGGGTTGGGGGAAGGGTTAGCTAACATTAAGGTTAGGGTTGGGGGAAGGGTTAGCTAACATTAAGGTTAGGGTTGGGGGAAGGGTTAGCTAACATTAAGATTAGGGTTAGGGGAAGGGTTAGCTAACGTTAGGGTTAGGGGAAGGGTTAGCTAACATTAAGGTTAGGGGAAGGGTTAGCCTACATTAAGGTTAGGGTTGGGGGAAGAGTTAGCTAACATTAAGGTTAGGGGAAGGGATAGCCTACATTAAGGTTAGGGTTGGGGGAAGGGTTAGCTAACATTAAGGTTAGGGTTGGGGAAGGGTTAGCTAACATTAAGGTTAGGGTTTGGGGAAGGGTTAGCTAACATTAAGGTTAGGGTTGGGGGAAGGGTTAGCTAACATTAAGGTTAGGGTTAGGGGAAGGGTTAGCTAACATTAAGGTTAGGGTTGGGGGAAGGGTTAGCTAACATTAAGGTTAGGGTTGGGGGAAGGGTTAGCTAACATTAAGGTTAGGGTTGGGGGAAGGGTTAGCTAACATTAAGGTTAGGGTTGGGGGAAGGGTTAGCTAACATTAAGGTTAGGGTTAGGGGAAGGGTTAGCTAACGTTAGGGTTAGGGTTGGGGGAAGGGTTAGCTAACATTGAGGTTAGGGGAAGGGTTAGCCTACATTAAGGTTAGGGTTGGGGGAAGGGTTAGCTAACATTAAGGTTAGGGTTAGGGGAAGGGTTAGCTAACATTAAGGTTAGGGGAAGGGTTAGCCTACATTAAGGTTAGGGGAAGGGTTAGCTAACATTATGGTTAGGGGAAGGGTTAGCTAACATTAAGGTTAGGGGAAGGGTTAGCTAACATTAAGGTTAGGGTTAGGGGAAGGGTTAGCTAACATTAAGGTTAGGGTTGGGGGAAGGGTTAGCTAACATTAAGGTTAGGGGAAGGGTTAGCTAACATTAAGGTTAGGGGGAGGGTTAGCTAACATTAAGGTTAGGGGAAGGGTTAGCTAACATTAAGGTTAGGGGAAGGGTTAGCTAACATTAAGGTTAGGGTTAGGGGAAGGGTAGGCTAACATTAAGGTTGGGGGAAGGGTTAGCTAACATTACGGTTAGGGTTGGGGGAAGGGTTAGCTAACATTAAGGTTAGGGTTGGGGGAAGGGTTAGCTAACATTAAGGTTAGCGGAAGGGTTAGCTAACATTAAGGTTAGCGTTGGGGGAAGGGTTAGCTAACATTAAGGTTAGGGTTGGGGAAGGGTTAGCTAACATTAAGGTTAGCGGAAGGGTTAGCTAACATTAAGGTTAGGGTTGGGGGAAGGGTTAGCTAACATTAAGGTTAGCGGAAGGGTTAGCTAACATTAAGGTTAGGGTTGGGGGAAGGGTTAGCTAACATTAAGGTTAGGGTTGGGGGAAGGGTTAGCTAACATTAAGGTTAGGGTTGGGGGAAGGGTTAGCTAACATTAAGGTTATGGTTGGGGGAAGGGTTAGCTAACATTAAGGTTAGCGGAAGGGTTAGCTAACATTAAGGTTAGGGTTGGGGGAAGGGTTAGCTAACATTAAGGTTAGGGTTGGGGGAAGGGTTAGCTAACATTAAGGTTAGGGTTGGGGAAGGGTTAGCTAACATTAAGGTTAGGGTTGGGGGAAGGGTTAGCTAACATTAAGGTTAGGGTTAGGGGAAGGGTTAGCTAACATTAAGGTTAGGGTTAGCGGAAGGGTTAGCTAACATTAAGGTTAGGGTTGGGGGAAGGGTTAGCTAACATTAAGGTTAGCGGAAGGGTTAGCTAACATTAAGGTTAGGGTTGGGGGAAGGGTTAGCTAACATTAAGGTTAGGGTTGGGGAAGGGTTAGCTAACATTAAGGTTAGGGTTGGGGAAGGGTTAGCTAACATTAGGGTTGGGGGAAGGGTTAGCTAACATTAAGGTTAGGGTTGGGGGAAGGGTTAGCTAACATTAAGGTTAGCGGAAGGGTTAGCTAACATTAAGGTTAGGGTTGGGGGAAGGGTTAGCTAACATTAAGGTTAGGGTTGGGGGAAGGGTTAGCTAACATTAAGGTTAGGGTTGGGGGAAGGGTTAGCTAACATTAGGGTTGGGGGAAGGGTTAGCTAACATTGAGGTTAGGGTTGGGGGAAGGGTTAGCTAACATTAAGGTTTCGGTTGGGGGAAGGGTTAGCTAACATTAAGGTCAGGGAATGGTTAGATAACATTAAGGTTAGGGGAAGGGTTAGCTAACATTATGGTTGGGGGAAGGGTTAGCTAACATTAAGTTTAGGGTTGGGGGAAGGGTTAGCTAACATTAAGGTTAGGGGAAGGGTTAGCTAACATTAAGGTTAGGGTTGGGGGAAGGGTTGGCTAACATTAAGGTTAGGGTTAGGGGAAGGATTAGCTAACATGAAGGTTAGGGTTGGGGGAAGGGTTAGCTAACATTAAGGTTAGGGGAAGGGGAAGGGTTAGCTAACATTAAGGTTAGGGTTAGGTGAAGGGTTAGCTAACATTAAGGTTAGGGTTGGGGGAAGGGTAGGCTAACATTAAGGTTAGGGTTAGGGGAAGGATTAGCTAACATGAAGGTTAGGGTGGGGGGAAGGGTTAGCTAACATTAAGGTTAGGGGAAGGGTTAGCTAACATTAAGGTTAGGGTTAGGTGAAGGGTTAGCTAACATTAAGGTTAGGGTTAGGGGAAGGATTAGCTAACATTAAGGTTAGGGTTGGGGGAAGGGTTAGCTAACATTAAGGTTAGGGTTAGGGGAAGGGTTAGCTAACATTAAGGTTAAGCGGGACGGGTTAGCTAACATTAAGGTTGGGGGAAGGTTTAGCTAACATTAAGGTTAGGGTTGGGGGAAGGGTTAGCTAACATTAAGGTCAGGGAATGGTTAGATAACATTAAGGTTAGGGGAAGGGTTAGCTAACATTATGGTTGGGGGAAGGGTTAGCTAACATTAAGGTTAGGGTTGGGGGAAGGGTTAGCTAACATTAAGGTTAGGGTTAGGGGAAGGGTTAGCTAACATTAAGGTTAGGGTTGGGGGAAGGGTTAGCTAACATTAAGGTTAGGGTTGGGTGAAGGGTTAGCTAACATTAAGGTTAGCGGAAGGGTTAGCTAACATTAAGGTTAGGGTTGGGGAAGGGTTAGCTAATATTAAGGTTAGGGTTGGGGGAAGGGTTAGCTAACATTAAGGTTAGGGTTGGGGAAGGGTTAGCTAACATTCAGGTTAGGGTTGGGGGAAGGGTTAGCTAACATTAGGGTTGGGGGAAGGGTTAGCTAACATTGAGGTTAGGGTTGGGGGAAGGGTTAGATAACATTAAGGTTTCGGTTGGGGGAAGGTTTAGCTAACATTAAGGTCAGGGAATGGTTGGATAACATTAAGGTTAGGGGAAGGGTTAGCTAACATTATGGTTGGGGGAAGGGTTAGCTAACATTAAGTTTAGGGTTGGGGGAAGGGTTAGCTAACATTAAGGTTAGGGTTAGGGGAAGGGTTAGCTAACATTAAGGTTAGGGTTGGGGGAAGGGTTAGCTAACATTAAGGTTAGGGTTAGGGGAAGGATTAGCTAACATGAAGGTTAGGGTTGGGGGAAGTGTTAGCTAACATTAAGGTTAGGGTTGGGGGAAGCGTTAGCTAACATTAGGGTAGGGGGAAGGGTTAGCTAACATTAAGGTTAGGGTTGGGGGAAGGGTTAGCTAACATTAGGGTTGGGTTGGGGGAAGGGTTTGCTAACATTAAGGTTAGGGTTGGGGGAAGGGTTAGCTAACATTAAGGTTAGGGTTGGGGGAAGGGTTAGCTAACATTAAGGTTAGGGTTAGCGGAAGGGTTAGCTAACATTAAGGTTAGGGTTGGGGGAAGGGTTAGCTAACATTAAGGTTAGGGTTGGGGAAGGGTTAGCTAACATTAAGGTTAGGGTTGGGGGAAGGGTTAGCTAACATTAGGGTTGGGGGAAGGGTTAGCTAACATTAAGGTTAGGGTTAGGGGAAGGGTTAGCTAACATTAAGGTTAGGGTTAGCGGAAGGGTTAGCTAACATTAAGGTTAGGGTTGGGGGAAGGGTTAGCTAACATTAAGGTTAGCGGAAGGGTTAGCTAACATTAAGGTTAGGGTTGGGGGAAGGGTTAGCTAACATTAAGGTTAGGGTTGGGGGAAGGGTTAGCTAACATTAAGGTTAGGGTTGGGGAAGGGTTAGCTAACATTAAGGTTAGGGTTGGGGAAGGGTTAGCTAACATTAGGGTTGGGGGAAGGGTTAGCTAACATTAAGGTTAGGGTTGGGGGAAGGGTTAGCTAACATAAAGGTTAGCGGAAGGGTTAGCTAACATTAAGGTTAGGGTTAGGGGACGGGTTAGCTAACATTAAGGTTAGGGTTGGGGGAAGGGTTAGCTAACATTAAGGTTAGGGTTGGGGAAGGGTTAGCTAACATTAAGGTTAGGGTTGGGGGAAGGGTTAGCTAACATTAGGGTTGGGGGAAGGGTTAGCTAACATTGAGGTTACGGTTGGGGGAAGGGTTAGCTAACATTAAGGTTTCGGTTGGGGGAAGGGTTAGCTAACATTAAGGTCAGGGAATGGTTAGATAACATTAAGGTTAGGGGAAGGGTTAGCTAACATTATGGTTGGGGGAAGGGTTAGCTAACATTAAGTTTAGGGTGGGGGAAGGGTTAGCTAACATTAAGGTTAGGGTTAGGGGAAGGGTTAGCTAACATTAAGGTTAGGGTTGGGGGAAGGGTTAGTTAACATTAAGGTTAGGGTTAGGGGAAGGATTAGCTAACATGAAGGTTAGGGTTGGGGGAAGGGTTAGCTAACATTAAGGTTAGGGGAAGGGGAAGGTTTAGCTAACATTAAGGTTAGGGTTAGGTGAAGGGTTAGCTAACATTAAGGTTAGGGTTAGGGGAAGGATTAGCTAACATTAAGGTTAGGGTTGGGGGAAGGGTTAACTAACATTACGGTTAGGGTTGGGGGAAGGGTTAGCTAACATTAAGGTTAGGGGAAGGGATAGCTAACATTAAGTTTAGGGTTGGGGGAAGGGTTAGCTAACATTAAGGTTAGGGTTAGGGGAAGGGTTAGCTAACATTAAGGTTAGGGGAAGGGTTAGCCTACATTAAGGTTAGGGTTGGGGGAAGGGTTAGCTAACATTAAGGTCAGGGAATGGTTAGATAACATTAAGGTTAGGGGAAGGGTTAGCTAACATTATGGTTGGGGGAAGGGTTAGCTAACATTAAGTTTAGGGTTGGGGAAGGGTTAGCTAACATTAAGGTTAGGGTTAGGGGAAGGGTTAGCTAACATTAAGGTTAGGGTTGGGGGAAGGGTTAGCTAACATTAAGGTTAGGGTTGGGGGAAGGGTTAGCTAACATTAAGGTTAGCGGAAGGGTTAGCTAACATTAAGGTTAGGGTTGGGGGAAGGGTTAGCTAACATTAAGGTTAGGGTTGGGGGAAGGGTTAGCTAACATTAAGGTTAGGGTTGGGGAAGGGTTAGCTAACATTAAGGTTAGGGTTGGGGGAAGGGTTAGCTAACATTAGGGTTGGGGGAAGGGTTAGCTAACATTAAGGTTAGGGTTAGGGGAAGGGTTAGCTAACATTAAGGTTAGGGTTAGCGGAAGGGTTAGCTAACATTAAGGTTAGGGTTGGGGGAAGGGTTAGCTAACATTAAGGTTAGCGGAAGGGTTAGCTAACATTAAGGTTAGGGTTGGGGGAAGGGTTAGCTAACATTAAGGTTAGGGTTGGGGAAGGGTTAGATAACATTAAGGTTAGGGTTGGGGGAAGGGTTAGCTAACATTAGGGTTGGGTTGGGGGAAGGGTTTGTTAACATTAAGGTTAGGGTTGGGGGAAGGGTTAGCTAACATTAAGGTTAGGGTTGGGGGAAGGGTTAGCTAACATTAAGGTTAGGGTTGGGGAAGGGTTAGCTAACATTAAGGTTAGGGTTCGGGGAAGGGTTAGCTAACAGGGTTGGGGGAAGGGTTAGCTAACATTAAGGTTAGGGTTAGGGGAAGGGTTAGCTAACATTAAGGTTAGGGTTAGCGGAAGGGTTAGCTAACATTAAGGTTAGGGTTGGGGGAAGGGTTAGCTAACATTAAGGTTAGCGGAAGGGTTAGCTAACATTAAGGTTAGGGTTGGGGGAAGGGTTAGCTAACATTAAGGTTAGGGTTGGGGGAAGGGTTAGCTAACATTAAGGTTAGGGTTGGGGAAGGGTTAGCTAACATTAAGGTTAGGGTTGGGGAAGGGTTAGCTAACATTAGGGTTGGGGAAGGGTTAGCTAACATTAAGGTTAGGGTTGGGGAAGGGTTAGCTAACATTAGGGTTGGGGGAAGGGTTAGCTAACATTAAGGTTAGGGTTGGGGGAAGGGTTAGCTAACATAAAGGTTAGCGGAAGGGTTAGCTAACATTAAGGTTAGGGTTGGGGGAAGGGTTAGCTAACATTAAGGTTAGGGTTGGGGGAAGGGTTAGCTAACATTAAGGTTAGGGTTGGGGAAGGGTTAGCTAACATTAGGGTTGGGGGGAGGGTTAGCTAACATTGAGGTTAGGGTTGGGGGAAGGGTTAGCTAACATTAAGGTTTCGGTTGGGGGAAGGGTTAGCTAACATTAAGGTCAGGGAATGGTTAGATAACATTAAGGTTAGGGGAAGGGTTAGCTAACATTATGATTGGGGGAAGGGTTAGCTAACATTAAGTTTAGGGTGGGGGAAGGGTTAGCTAACATTAAGGTTAGGGTTAGGGGAAGGGTTAGCTAACATTAAGGTTAGGGTTGGGGGAAGGGTTAGCTAACATTAAGGTTAGGGTTAGGGGAAGGATTAGCTAACATGAAGGTTAGGGTTGGGGGAAGGGTTAGCTAACATTAAGGTTAGGGGAAGGGGAAGGTTTAGCTAACATTAAGGTTAGGGTTAGGTGAAGGGTTAGCTAACATTAAGGTTAGGGTTAGGGGAAGGATTAGCTAACATTAAGGTTAGGGTTGGGGGAAGGGTTAACTAACATTAACGTTAGGGGAAGGGTTAGCTAACATTAAGGTTAGGGGAAGGGTTAGCTAACATTAAGTTTAGGGTTGGGGGAAGGGTTAGCTAACATTAAGGTTAGGGGAAGGGTTAGCTAACATTAAGGTTAGGGGAAGGGTTAGCCTACATTAAGGTTAGGGTTGGGGGAAGGGTTAGCTAACATTAAGGTCAGGGAATGGTTAGATAACATTAAGGTTAGGGTTGGGGAAGGGTTAGCTAACATTAAGGTTAGGGTTGGGGGAAGGGTTAGCTAACATTAGGGTTGGGGGAAGGGTTAGCTAACATTAAGGTTAGGGTTAGGGGAAGGGTTAGCTAACATTAAGGTTAGGGTTAGCGGAAGGGTTAGCTAACATTAAGGTTAGGGTTGGGGGAAGGGTTAGCTAACATTAAGGTTAGCGGAAGGGTTAGCTAACATTAAGGTTAGGGTTGGGGGAAGGGTTAGCTAACATTAAGGTTAGGGTTGGGGGAAGGGTTAGCTAACATTAAGGTTAGGGTTGGGGAAGGGTTAGCTAACATTAAGGTTAGGGTTGGGGAAGGGTTAGCTAACATTAGGGTTGGGGGAAGGGTTAGCTAACATTAAGGTTAGGGTTGGGGGAAGGGTTAGCTAACATAAAGGTTAGCGGAAGGGTTAGCTAACATTAAGGTTAGGGTTAGGGGACGGGTTAGCTAACATTAAGGTTAGGGTTGGGGGAAGGGTTAGCTAACATTAAGGTTAGGGTTGGGGAAGGGTTAGCTAACATTAAGGTTAGGGTTGGGGGAAGGGTTAGCTAACATTAGGGTTGGGGGAAGGGTTAGCTAACATTGAGGTTACGGTTGGGGGAAGGGTTAGCTAACATTAAGGTTTCGGTTGGGGGAAGGGTTAGCTAACATTAAGGTCAGGGAATGGTTAGATAACATTAAGGTTAGGGGAAGGGTTAGCTAACATTATGGTTGGGGGAAGGGTTAGCTAACATTAAGTTTAGGGTGGGGGAAGGGTTAGCTAACATTAAGGTTAGGGTTAGGGGAAGGGTTAGCTAACATTAAGGTTAGGGTTGGGGGAAGGGTTAGTTAACATTAAGGTTAGGGTTAGGGGAAGGATTAGCTAACATGAAGGTTAGGGTTGGGGGAAGGGTTAGCTAACATTAAGGTTAGGGGAAGGGGAAGGTTTAGCTAACATTAAGGTTAGGGTTAGGTGAAGGGTTAGCTAACATTAAGGTTAGGGTTAGGGGAAGGATTAGCTAACATTAAGGTTAGGGTTGGGGGAAGGGTTAACTAACATTACGGTTAGGGTTGGGGGAAGGGTTAGCTAACATTAAGGTTAGGGGAAGGGATAGCTAACATTAAGTTTAGGGTTGGGGGAAGGGTTAGCTAACATTAAGGTTAGGGTTAGGGGAAGGGTTAGCTAACATTTAGGTTAGGGGAAGGGTTAGCCTACATTAAGGTTAGGGTTGGGGGAAGGGTTAGCTAACATTAAGGTCAAGGAATGGTTAGATAACATTAAGGTTAGGGGAAGGGTTAGCTAACATTATGGTTGGGGGAAGGGTTAGCTAACATTAAGTTTAGGGTTGGGGAAGGGTTAGCTAACATTAAGGTTAGGGTTAGGGGAAGGGTTAGCTAACATTAAGGTTAGGGTTGGGGGAAGGGTTAGCTAACATTAAGGTTAGGGTTGGGGGAAGGGTTAGCTAACATTAAGGTTAGCGGAAGGGTTAGCTAACATTAAGGTTAGGGTTGGGGGAAGGGTTAGCTAACATTAAGGTTAGGGTTGGGGGAAGGGTTAGCTAACATTAAGGTTAGGGTTGGGGAAGGGTTAGCTAACATTAAGGTTAGGGTTGGGGGAAGGGTTAGCTAACATTAGGGTTGGGGGAAGGGTTAGCTAACATTAAGGTTAGGGTTAGGGGAAGGGTTAGCTAACATTAAGGTTAGGGTTAGCGGAAGGGTTAGCTAACATTAAGGTTAGGGTTGGGGGAAGGGTTAGCTAACATTAAGGTTAGCGGAAGGGTTAGCTAACATTAAGGTTAGGGTTGGGGGAAGGGTTAGCTAACATTAAGGTTAGGGTTGGGGAAGGGTTAGATAACATTAAGGTTAGGGTTGGGGGAAGGGTTAGCTAACATTAGGGTTGGGTTGGGGGAAGGGTTTGCTAACATTAAGGTTAGGGTTGGGGGAAGGGTTAGCTAACATTAAGGTTAGGGTTGGGGGAAGGGTTAGCTAACATTAAGGTTAGGGTTGGGGAAGGGTTAGCTAACATTAAGGTTAGGGTTCGGGGAAGGGTTAGCTAACAGGGTTGGGGGAAGGGTTAGCTAACATTAAGGTTAGGGTTAGGGGAAGGGTTAGCTAACATTAAGGTTAGGGTTAGCGGAAGGGTTAGCTAACATTAAGGTTAGGGTTGGGGGAAGGGTTAGCTAACATTAAGGTTAGCGGAAGGGTTAGCTAACATTAAGGTTAGGGTTGGGGGAAGGGTTAGCTAACATTAAGGTTAGGGTTGGGGGAAGGGTTAGCTAACATTAAGGTTAGGGTTGGGGAAGGGTTAGCTAACATTAAGGTTAGGGTTGGGGAAGGGTTAGCTAACATTAGGGTTGGGGAAGGGTTAGCTAACATTAAGGTTAGGGTTGGGGAAGGGTTAGCTAACATTAGGGTTGGGGGAAGGGTTAGCTAACATTAAGGTTAGGGTTGGGGGAAGGGTTAGCTAACATAAAGGTTAGCGGAAGGGTTAGCTAACATTAAGGTTAGGGTTGGGGGAAGGGTTAGCTAACATTAAGGTTAGGGTTGGGGGAAGGGTTAGCTAACATTAAGGTTAGGGTTGGGGAAGGGTTAGCTAACATTAGGGTTGGGGGGAGGGTTAGCTAACATTGAGGTTAGGGTTGGGGGAAGGGTTAGCTAACATTAAGGTTTCGGTTGGGGGAAGGGTTAGCTAACATTAAGGTCAGGGAATGGTTAGATAACATTAAGGTTAGGGGAAGGGTTAGCTAACATTATGATTGGGGGAAGGGTTAGCTAACATTAAGTTTAGGGTGGGGGAAGGGTTAGCTAACATTAAGGTTAGGGTTAGGGGAAGGGTTAGCTAACATTAAGGTTAGGGTTGGGGGAAGGGTTAGCTAACATTAAGGTTAGGGTTAGGGGAAGGATTAGCTAACATGAAGGTTAGGGTTGGGGGAAGGGTTAGCTAACATTAAGGTTAGGGGAAGGGGAAGGTTTAGCTAACATTAAGGTTAGGGTTAGGTGAAGGGTTAGCTAACATTAAGGTTAGGGTTAGGGGAAGGATTAGCTAACATTAAGGTTAGGGTTGGGGGAAGGGTTAACTAACATTAACGTTAGGGGAAGGGTTAGCTAACATTAAGGTTAGGGGAAGGGTTAGCTAACATTAAGTTTAGGGTTGGGGGAAGGGTTAGCTAACATTAAGGTTAGGGGAAGGGTTAGCTAACATTAAGGTTAGGGGAAGGGTTAGCCTACATTAAGGTTAGGGTTGGGGGAAGGGTTAGCTAACATTAAGGTCAGGGAATGGTTAGATAACATTAAGGTTAGGGGAAGGGTTAGCTAACATTATGGTTGGGGGAAGGGTTAGCTAACATTAAGTTTAGGGTGGGGGAAGGGTTAGCTAACATTAAGGTTAGGGTTAGGGGAAGGGTTAGCTAACATTAAGGTTAGGGTTGGGGGAAGGGTTAGCTAACATTAAGGTCAGGGAATGGTTAGATAACATTAAGGTTAGGGGAAGGGTTAGCTAACATTATGGTTGGGGGAAGGGTTAGCTAACATTAAGGTTAGGGTTAGGGGAAGGGTTAGCTAACATTAAGGTTAGGGTTGGGGGAAGGGTTAGCTAACATTAAGGTTAGGGTTGGGGGAAGGGTTAGCTAACATTAAGGTTAGCGGAAGGGTTAGCTAACATTAAGGTTAGGGTTAGGGGAAGGGTTAGCTAACATTAAGGTTAGGGTTGGGGGAAGGGTTAGCTAACATTAAGGTTAGGGTTGGGTAAGGGTTAGCTAACATTAAGGTTAGGGTTGGGGGAAGGGTTAGCTAACATTAGGGTTGGGGGAAGGGTTAGCTAACATTAAGGTTAGGGTTAGGGGAAGGGTTAGCTAACATTAAGGTTAGGGTTAGGGGAAGGGTTAGCTAACATTAAGGTTAGGGTTGGGGGAAGGGTTAGCTAACATTAAGGTTAGCGGAAGGGTTAGCTAACATTAAGGTTAGGGTTGGGGGAAGGGTTAGCTAACATTAAGGTTAGGGTTGGGGAAGGGTTAGCTAACATTAAGGTTAGGGTTGGGGAAGGGTTAGCTAACATTAGGGTTGGGGGAAGGGTTAGCTAACATTAAGGTTAGGGTTGGGGGAAGGGTTAGCTAACATTAAGGTTAGGGTTGGGGGAAGGGTTAGCTAACATTAAGGTTAGGGTTGGGGGAAGGGTTAGCTAACATTAAGGTTAGGGTTAGGGTTAGCTAACGTTAGAGTTCGGGTTGGTTGAAGGGTTAGCTAACATTAAGGTTAAGGGAAGGGTTAGCCTACATTAAGGTTAGGGTTGGGGGAAGGGTTAGCTAACATTAAGGTTAGGGTTGGGGAAGGGTTAGCTAACATTAAGGTTAGGGTTGGGGGAAGGGTTAGCTAACATTAGGGTTGGGGGAAGGGTTAGCTAACATTGAGGTTAGGGTTGGGGGAAGGGTTAGATAACATTAAGGTTTCGGTTGGGGGAAGGTTTAGCTAACATTAAGGTCAGGGAATGGTTAGATAACATTAAGGTTAGGGGAAGGGTTAGCTAACATTAAGGTTAGGGTTAGCGGAAGGGTTAGCTAACATTAAGGTTAGGGTTGGGGGAAGGGTTAGCTAACATTAAGGTTAGCGGAAGGGTTAGCTAACATTGAGGTTAGGGTTGGGGGAAGGGTTAGCTAACATTAAGGTTTCGGCTCGGGGAAGGGTTAGCTAACATTAAGGTCAGGGAATGGTTAGATAACATTAAGGTTAGGGGAAGGGTTAGCTAACATTATGGTTGGGGGAAGGGTTGGCTAACATTAAGTTTAGGGTTGGGGGAAGGGTTAGCTAACATTAAGGTTAGGGTTAGGGGAAGGGTTAGCTAACATTAAGGTTAGGGGAAGGGTTGGCTAACATTAAGGTTAGGGTTAGGGGAAGGATTAGCTAACATGAAGGTTAGGGTTGGGGGAAGGGTTAGCTAACATTAAGGTTAGGGGAAGGGGAAGGGTTAGCTAACATTAAGGTTAGGGTTAGGTGAAGGGTTAGCTAACATTAAGGTTAGGGTTAGGGGAGGGATTAGGTAACATTAAGGTTAGGGTTGGGGGAAGGGTTAGCTAACATTAAGGTTAGGGTTAGGGGAAGGGTTAGCTAGCATTAAGGTTAGCGGGACGGGTTAGCTAACATTAAGGTTGGGGGAAGGTTTAGCTAACATTAAGGTTAGGGTTGGGGGAAGGGTTAGCTAACATTAAGGTTGGGGGAAGGTTTAGCTAACATTAAGTTTAGGGTTGGGGGAAGGGTTAGCTAACATTAAGGTTAGGGTTAGGGGAAGGGTTAGCTAACATTAAGGTTAGGGTTGGGGGAAGGGTTAGCTAACATTAAGGTTAGGGTTGGGGGAAGGGTTAGCTAACATTAAGGTTAGTGGAAGGGTTAGCTAACATTAAGGTTATGGTTGGGGGAAGGGTTAGCTAACATTAAGGTTAGGGTTGGGGGAAGGGTTAGCTAACATTAAGGTTAGGGTTGGGGAAGGGTTAGCTAACATTCAGGTTAGGGTTGGGAGAAGGGTTAGCTAACATTAGGGTTGGGGGAAGGGTTAGCTAACATTGAGGTTAGGGTTGGGGGAAGGGTTAGATAACATTAAGGTGTCGGTTGGGGGAAGGTTTAGCTAACATTAAGGTCAGGGAATGGTTAGATAACATTAAGGTTAGGGGAAGGGTTAGCTAACATTATGGTTGGGGGAAGGGTTAGCTAACATTAAGTTTAGGGTTGGGGGAAGGGTTAGCTAACATTAAGGTTAGGGTTAGGGGAAGGGTTAGCTAACATTAAGGTTAGGGTTGGGGGAAGGGTTAGCTAACATTAAGGTTAGGGTTAGGGGAAGGGTTAGCTAACATTAAGGTTAGGGTTAGGGGAAGGGTTAGCTAACATTAAGGTTAGGGTTAGGGGAAGGATTAGCTAACATTAAGGTTAGGGTTGGGGGAAGGGTTAGCTAACATTAAGGTTAGGGTTAGGGGAAGGGTTAGCTAACATTAAGGTTAGCGGGACGGGTTAGCTAACATTAAGGTTGGGGGACGGTTTAGCTAACATTAAGGTTAGGGTTGGGGGAAGGGTTAGCTAACATTAAGGTCAGGGAATGGTTAGATAACATTAAGGTTAGGGGAAGGGTTAGCTAACATTATGGTTGGGGGAAGGGTTAGCTAACATTAAGTTTAGGGTTGGGGGAAGGGTTAGCTAACATTAAGGTTAGGGTTAGGGGAAGGGTTAGCTAACATTAAGGTTAGGGTTGGGGGAAGGGTTAGCTAACATTAAGGTTAGGGTTGGGGGAAGGGTTAGCTAACATTAAGGTTAGCGGAAGGGTTAGCTAACATTAAGGTTAGGGTTGGGGGAAGGGTTAGCTAACATTAAGGTTAGGGTTGGGGGAAGGGTTAGCTAACATTAAGGTTAGGGTTGGGGAAGGGTTAGCTAACATTCAGGTTAGGGTTGGGGGAAGGGTTAGCTAACATTAGGGTTGGGGGAAGGGTTAGCTAACATTGAGGTTAGGGTTGGGGGAAGGGTTAGATAACATTAAGGTTTCGGTTGGGGGAAGGTTTAGCTAACATTAAGGTCAGGGAATGGTTAGATAACATTACGGTTAGGGGAAGGGTTAGCTAACATTAAGGTTAGGGTTAGCGGAAGGGTTAGCTAACATTAAGGTTAGCGTTGGGGGAAGGGTTAGCTAACATTAAGGTTAGCGGAAGGGTTAGCTAACATTGAGGTTAGGGTTGGGGGAAGGGTTAGCTAACATTAAGGTTTCGGTTCGGGGAAGGGTTAGCTAACATTAAGGTCAGGGAATGGTTAGATAACATTAAGGTTAGGGGAAGGGTTAGCTAACATTAAGTTTAGGGTTGGGGGAAGGGTTAGCTAACATTAAGGTTAGGGTTAGGGGAAGGGTTAGCTAACATTAAGGTTAGGGGAAGGGTTGGCTAACATTAAGGTTAGGGTTAGGGGAAGAATTAGCTAACATGAAGGTTAGGGTTGGGGGAAGGGTTAGCTAACATTAAGGTTAGGGGAAGGGGAAGGGTTAGCTAACATTAAGGTTAGGGTTAGGTGAAGGGTTAGCTAACATTAAGGTTAGGGTTAGGGGAGGGATTAGGTAACATTAAGGTTAGGGTTGGGGGAAGGGTTAGCTAACATTAAGGTTAGGGTTAGGGGAAGGGTTAGCTAGCATTAAGGTTAGCGGGACGGGTTAGCTAACATTAAGGTTGGGGGAAGGTTTAGCTAACATTAAGGTTAGGGTTGGGGGAAGGGTTAGCTAACATTAAGGTCAGGGAATGGTTAGATAACATTAAGTTTAGGGTTGGGGGAAGGGTTAGCTAACATTAAGGTTAGGGTTAGGGGAAGGGTTAGCTAACATTAAGGTTAGGGTTGGGGGAAGGGTTAGCTAACATTAAGGTTAGGGTTGGGGGAAGGGTTAGCTAACATTAAGGTTAGCGGAAGGGTTAGCTAACATTAAGGTTAGGGTTGGGGGAAGGGTTAGCTAACATTAAGGTTAGGGTTGGGGGAAGGGTTAGCTAACATTAAGGTTAGGGTTGGGGAAGGGTTAGCTAACATTCAGGTTAGGGTTGGGGGAAGGGTTAGCTAACATTAGGGTTGGGGGAAGGGTTAGCTAACATTAAGGTTAGGGTTGGGGGAAGGGTTAGCTAACATTAAGGTTAGGGTTAGGGGAAGGGTTAGCTAACATTAAGGTTAGGGTTGGGGGAAGGGTTAGCTAACATTAAGGTTAGGGTTAGGGGAAGGATTAGCTAACATGAAGGTTAGGGTTGGGGGAAGTGTTAGCTAACATTAAGGTTAGGGTTGGGGGAAGCGTTAGCTAACATTAGGGTAGGGGGAAGGGTTAGCTAACATTAAGGTTAGGGTTGGGGGAAGGGCTATCTAACATTAAGGTTAGCGGAAGGGTTAGCTAACATTAAGGTTAGGGAATGGTTAGATAACATTAAGGTTAGGGGAAGGGTTAGCTAACATTATGGTTGGGGGAAGGGTTAGCTAACATTAAGTTTAGGGTTGGGGGAAGGGTTAGCTAACATTAAGGTTAGGGTTAGGGGAAGGGTTAGCTAACATTAAGGTTAGGGTTGGGGGAAGGGTTGGCTAACATTAAGGTTAGGGTTAGGGGAAGGATTAGCTAACATGAAGGTTAGGGTTGGGGGAAGGGTTAGCTAACATTAAGGTTAGGGGAAGGGGAAGGGTTAGCTAACATTAAGGTTAGGGTTAGGTGAAGGGTTAGCTAACATTAAGGTTAGGGTTAGGGGAGGGATTAGGTAACATTAAGGTTAGGGTTGGGGGAAGGGTTAGCTAACATTAAGGTTAGGGTTAGGGGAAGGGTTAGCTAACATTAAGGTTAGCGGGACGGGTTAGCTAACATTAAGGTTGGGGGAAGGTTTAGGTAACATTAAGGTTAGGGTTGGGGGAAGGGTTAGCTAACATTAAGGTCAGGGAATGGTTAGATAACATTAAGGTTAGGGGAAGGGTTAGCTAACATTATGGTTGGGGGAAGGGTTAGCTAACATTAAGTTTAGGGTTGGGGGAAGGGTTAGCTAACATTAAGGTTAGGGTTAGGGGAAGGGTTAGCTAACATTAAGGTTAGGGTTGGGGGAAGGGTTAGCTAACATTAAGGTTAGGGTTGGGGGAAGGGTTAGCTAACATTAAGGTTAGCGGAAGGGTTAGCTAACATTAAGGTTAGGGTTGGGGGAAGGGTTAGCTAACATTAAGGTTAGGGTTGGGGGAAGGGTTAGCTAACATTAAGGTTAGGGTTGGGGAAGGGTTAGCTAACATTCAGGTTAGGGTTGGGGGAAGGGTAAGCTAACATTGAGGTTAGGGTTGGGGGAAGGGTTAGATAACATTAAGGTTTCGGTTGGGGGAAGGTTTAGCTAACATTAAGGTCAGGGAATGGTTAGATAACATTAAGGTTAGGGGAAGGGTTAGCTAACATTATGGTTGGGGGAAGGGTTAGCTAACATTAAGTTTAGGGTTGGGGGAAGGGTTAGCTAACATTAAGGTTAGGGTTGGGGGAAGGGTTAGCTAACATTAAGGTTAGGGTTAGGGGAAGGATTAGCTAACATGAAGGTTAGGGTTGGGGGAAGTGTTAGCTAACATTAAGGTTAGGGTTGGGGGAAGCGTTAGCTAACATTAGGGTAGGGGGAAGGGTTAGCTAACATTAAGGTTAGGGTTGGGGGAAGGGCTATCTAACATTAAGGTTAGCGGAAGGGTTAGCTAACATTAAGGTTAGGGTTGGGGGAAGGGTTACCTAACATTAAGGTTAGGGTTGGGGGAAGGGTTAGCTAACATTAAGGTTAGGGTTGGGGAAGGGTTAGCTAACATTAAGGTTAGGGTTGGGGGAAGGGTTAGCTAACATTAGGGTTGGGTTGGGGGAAGGGTTTGCTAACATTAAGGTTAGGGTTGGGGGAAGGGTTAGCTAACATTAAGGTTAGGGTTGGGGGAAGGGTTAGCTAACATTATGGTTAGGGTTGGGGAAGGGTTAGCTATTATTAAGGTTAGGGTTGGGGGAAGGGTTAGCTAACATTAGGGTTGGGGGAAGGGTTAGCTAACATTAAGGTTAGGGTTAGGGGAAGGGTTAGCTAACATTAAGGTTAGGGTTAGCGGAAGGGTTAGCTAACATTAAGGTTAGGGTTGGGGGAAGGGTTAGCTAACATTAAGGTTAGCGGAAGGGTTAGCTAACATTAAGGTTAGGGTTGGGGGAAGGGTTAGCTAACATTAAGGTTAGGGTTGGGGGAAGGGTTAGCTAACATTAAGGTTAGGGTTGGGGAAGGGTTAGCTAACATTAAGGTTAGCGTTGGGGAAGGGTTAGCTAACATTAGGGTTGGGGGAAGGGTTAGCTAACATTAAGGTTAGGGTTGGGGGAAGGGTTAGCTAACATAAAGGTTAGCGGAAGGGTTAGCTAACATTAAGGTTAGGGTTGGGGGAAGGGTTAGCTAACATTAAGGTTAGGGTTGGGGGAAGGGTTATCTAACATTAAGGTTAGGGTTGGGGAAGGGTTAGCTAACATTAAGGTTAGGGTTGGGGGAAGGGTTAGCTAACATTAGGGTTGGGGGAAGGGTTAGCTAACATTGAGGTTAGGGTTGGGGGAAGGGTTAGCTAACATTAAGGTTTCGGTTGGGGGAAGGGTTAGCTAACATTAAGGTCAGGGAATGGTTAGATAACATTAAGGTTAGGGGAAGGGTTAGCTAACATTATGGTTGGGGGAAGGGTTAGCTAACATTAAGTTTAGGGTTGGGGGAAGGGTTAGCTAACATTAAGGTTAGGGTTAGGGGAAGGGTTAGCTAACATTAAGGTTAGGGTTGGGGGAAGGGTTAGCTAACATTAAGGTTAGGGTTAGGGGAAGGATTACCTTACATGAAGGTTAGGGTTGGGGGAAGGGTTAGCTAACATTAAGGTTAGGGGAAGGGGAAGGTTTAGCTAACATTAAGGTTAGGGTTAGGTGAAGGGTTAGCTAACATTAAGGTTAGGGTTAGGGGAAGGATTAGCTAACATTAAGGTTAGGGTTGGGGGAAGGGTTAACTAACATTACGGTTAGGGTTGGGGGAAAGGTTAGCTAACATTAAGGTTAGGGTTAGGGGAAGGGTTAGCTAACATTAAGTTTAGGGTTGGGGGAAGGGTTAGCTAACATTGAGGTTAGGGTTAGGGGAAGGGTTAGCTAACATTAAGGTTAGGGGAAGGGTTAGCCTACATTAAGGTTAGGGTTGGGGGAAGGGTTAGCTAACATTAGGGTTGGGGGAAGGGTTAGCTAACATTAAGGTTAGGGTTAGGGGAAGGGTTAGCTAACATTAAGGTTAGGGTTAGCGGAAGGGTTAGCTAACATTAGGGTTGGGGGAAGGGTTAGCTAACATTAAGGTTAGGGTTAGGGGAAGGGTTAGCTAACATTAAGGTTAGGGTTAGCGGAAGGGTTAGCTAACATTAAGGTTAGGGTTGGGGGAAGGGTTAGCTAACATTAAGGTTAGCGGAAGGGTTAGCTAACATTAAGGTTAGGGTTGGGGGAAGGGTTAGCTAACATTAAGGTTAGGGTTGGGGAAGGGTTAGCTAACATTAAGGTTAGGGTTGGGGAAGGGTTAGCTAACATTAGGGTTGGGGGAAGGGTTAGCTAACATTAAGGTTAGGGTTGGGGGAAGGGTTAGCTAACATTAAGGTTAGGGTTGGGGGAAGGGTTAGCTAACATTAAGGTTAGGGTTGGGGGAAGGGTTAGCTAACATTAAGGTTAGGGGAAGGGTTAGCCTACATTAAGGTTAGGGTTGGGGGAAGGGTTAGCTAACATTAAGGTTAGGGGAAGGGTTAGCCTACATTAAGGTTAGGGTTGGGGGAAGGGTTAGCTAACATTAAGGTTAGGGTTGGGGAAGGGTTAGCTAACATTAAGGTTAGGGTTGGGGGAAGGGTTAGCTAACATTAAGGTTAGGGTTGGGGGAAGGGTTAGCTAACATTAAGGTTAGGGTTAGGGGAAGGATTAGCTAACATGAAGGTTAGGGTTGGGGGAAGGGTTAGCTAACATTAATGTTAGGGTTGGGGGAAGGGTTAGCTAACATTAAGGTTAGGGTTGGGGAAGGGTTAGCTAACATTAAGGTTAGGGTTGGGGGAAGGGTTAGCTAACATTAAGGTTAGGGTTGGGGGAAGGGTTAGCTAACATTAAGGTTAGGGTTGGGGGAAGGGTTAGCTAACATTAAGGTTAGGGTTGGGGAAGGGTTAGCTAACATTAAGGTTAGGGTTGGGGGAAGGGTTAGCTAACATTAAGGTTAGGGTTGGGGAAGGGTTAGCTAACATTAGGGTTGGGGGAAGGGTTAGCTAACATTAAGGTTAGGGTTGGGGGAAGGGTTAGCTAACATTAAGGTTAGGGTTGGGGGAAGGGTTAGCTAACATTAAGGTTAGGGTTGGGGGAAGGGTTAGCTAACATTAAGGTTAGGGGAAGGGTTAGCCTACATTAAGGTTAGGGTTGGGGGAAGGGTTAGCTAACATTAAGGTTAGGGGAAGGGTTAGCCTACATTAAGGTTAGGGTTGGGGGAAGGGTTAGCTAACATTAAGGTTAGGGTTGGGGAAGGGTTAGCTAACATTAAGGTTAGGGTTGGGGGAAGGGTTAGCTAACATTAAGGTTAGGGTTGGGGGAAGGGTTAGCTAACATTAAGGTTAGGGTTAGGGGAAGGATTAGCTAACATGAAGGTTAGGGTTGGGGGAAGGGTTAGCTAACATTAATGTTAGGGTTGGGGGAAGGGTTAGCTAACATTAAGGTTAGGGTTGGGGAAGGGTTAGCTAACATTAAGGTTAGGGTTGGGGGAAGGGTTAGCTAACATTAAGGTTAGGGTTGGGGGAAGGGTTAGCTAACATTAAGGTTAGGGTTGGGGGAAGGGTTAGCTAACATTAAGGTTAGGGTTGGGGAAGGGTTAGCTAACATTAAGGTTAGGGTTGGGGGAAGGGTTAGCTAACATTAAGGTTAGGGTTGGGGGAAGGGTTAGCTAACATTAAGGTTAGCGGGATGGTTTAGCTAACATTAAGGTTGGGGGAAGGGTTAGCTAACATTAAGTTTAGGGTTGGGGGAAGGGGAAGGGTTAGCTAACATTAAGGTTAGGGTTGGGGGATGTGTTAGCTAACATTAAGGTTAGGGTTAGGGGAAGGGTTAGCTAACATTAAGGTTAGCAGAAGGGTTAGCTAACATTGCAGTATTTATGCTGCAGTAGTTTATGTGTCGGGGGGCTAGGGTCAGTTGGTTATATCTGGAGTACTTCTCCTGTCTTATCCAGTGTCCTGTGTGAATTTAAGTATGCTCTCTCTAGTTCTCTCCTTCTCTCTTTCTTTCTCTCTCTCGGAGAACCTGAGCCCTAGGACCATACGTCAGGACTCCCGGGCATGATGACTCCTTGCTGTCCCCAGTCCACCTGGCCTTGCTGCTATTCCAGTTTCAACTGTTCTGCCTGCGGTTATGGAACCCCTACCTGTCCCAGACCTGCTGTTTTCAACTCTTAATGATCGGCTATGAAAAGCCAACTGACATTTATTCCTGATTATTATTTGACCATGCTTGTCACTTATGAACATTTTGAACATCTTGGCCATGTTCTGTTATAATCTCCACCCGGCACAGCCAGAAGAGGACTGGCCACTCCTCATAGCCTGGTTCCTCTCTAGGTTTCTTCCTAGGTTTTGGCCTTTCTAGGGAGTTTTTCCTAGCCACCGTGCTTCTACACCTGCATTGCTTGCTGTTTGGGGTTTTAGGCTGGGTTTCTGTACAGCACTTCGAGATATTAGCAGATGTACAAAGGGCTATATAAAATAAACTTGATTTGATTTAGCTAACATTAAGGTTAGGGTTGGGGGAAGGGTTAGCTAACATTAAGGTTAGGGTTGGGGGAAGGGTTAGCTAACATTAAGGTTAGGGTTGGGGAAGGGTTAGCTAACATTAAGGTTAGGGTTGGGGGAAGGGTTAGCTAACATTAAGGTTAGGGTTGGGGGAAGGGTTAGCTAACATTAAGGTTAGCGTTGGGGGAAGGGTTAGCTAACATTAAGGTTAGGGTTGGGGGAAGGGTTAGCTAACATTAAGGTTAGGGTTGGGGGAAGGGTTAGCTAACATTAAGGTTAGGGTTGGGGGAAGGGTTAGCTAACATTAAGGTTAGGGTTGGGGGAAGGGTTAGCTAACATTAAGATTAGGGTTAGGGGAAGGGTTAGCTAACGTTAGGGTTAGGGTTGGGGGAAGGGTTAGCTAACATTAAGGTTAGGGGAAGGGTTAGCCTACATTAAGGTTAGGGTTGGGGGAAGAGTTAGCTAACATTAAGGTTAGGGGAAGGGATAGCCTACATTAAGGTTAGGATTGGGGGAAGGGTTAGCTAACATTAAGGTTAGGGTTGGGGAAGGGTTAGCTAACATTAAGGTTAGGGTTTGGGGAAGGGTTAGCTAACATTAAGGTTAGGGTTGGGGGAAGGGTTAGCTAACATTAAGGTTAGGGTTAGGGGAAGGGTTAGCTAACATTAAGGTTAGGGTTGGGGGAAGGGTTAGCTAACATTAAGGTTAGGGTTGGGGGAAGGGTTAGCTAACATTAAGGTTAGGGTTGGGGGAAGGGTTAGCTAACATTAAGGTTAGGGTTGGGGGAAGGGTTAGCTAACATTAAGGTTAGGGTTAGGGGAAGGGTTAGCTAACGTTAGGGTTAGGGTTGGGGGAAGGGTTAGCTAACATTAAGGTTAGAGGAAGGGTTAGCCTACATTAAGGTTAGGGTTGGGGGAAGGGTTAGCTAACATTAAGGTTAGGGTTAGGGGAAGGGTTAGCTAACATTAAGGTTAGGGGAAGGGTTAGCCTACATTAAGGTTAGGGTTGGGGGAAGGGTTAGCTAACATTAGGGTTGGGGGAAGGGTTAGCTAACATTAAGGTTAGGGTTGGGGGAAGGGTTAGCTAACATTAAGGTTGGGGGAAGGGTTAGCTAACATTAAGGTTAGGGTTGGGGGAAGGGTTAGCTAACATTAAGGTTAGGGTTGGGGGAAGGTGTTAGCTAACATTAAGGTCAGGGAATGGTTAGATAACATTAAGGTTAGGGGAAGGGTTAGCTAACATTATGGTTGGGGGAAGGGTTAGCTAACATTAAGTTTAGGGTTGGGGAAGGGTTAGCTAACATTAAGGTTAGGGTTAGGGGAAGGGTTAGCTAACATTAAGGTTAGGGGGAGGGTTAGCTAACATTAAGGTTAGGGGAAGGGTTAGCTAACATTAAGGTTAGGGGAAGGGTTAGCTAACATTAAGGTTAGGGTTAGGGGAAGGGTAGGCTAACATTAAGGTTGGGGGAAGGGTTAGCTAACATTAAGGTTAGGGTTGGGGGAAGGGTTAGCTAACATTAAGGTTAGGGTTGGGGGAAGGGTTAGCTAACATTAAGGTTAGCGGAAGTGTTAGCTAACATTAAGGTTAGGGTTGGGGGAAGGGTTAGCTAACATTAAGGTTAGGGTTGGGGAAGGGTTAGCTAACATTAAGGTTAGCGGAAGGGTTAGCTAACATTAAGGTTAGGGTTGGGGGAAGGGTTAGCTAACATTAAGGTTAGGGTTGGGGGAAGGGTTAGCTAACATTAAGGTTAGGGTTAGGGGAAAAGTTAGCTAACATTAAGGTTAGCGGAAGGGTTAGCTAACATTAAGGTTAGGGTTGGCGGAAGGGTTAGCTAACATTAAGGTTAGGGTTGGGGGAAGGGTTAGCTAACATTAAGGTTAGGGTTAGGGGAACGGTTAGCTAACATTAGGGTTGGGGGAAGGGTTAGCTAACATTAAGGTTGGGGAAGGGTTAGCTAACATTAAGGTTAGGGTTGGGGAAGGGTTAGCTAACATTAGGGTTGGGGGAAGGGTTAGCTAACATTAAGGTTGGGGAAGGGTTAGCTAACATTAAGGTTAGGGTTGGGGAAGGGTTAGCTAACATTAGGGTTGGGGGAAGGGTTAGCTAACATTAAGGTTAGCGGAAGGGTTAGCTAACATTAAGGTTAGGGTTGGGGGAAGGGTTAGCTAACATTAAGGTTAGGGTTGGGGGAAGGGTTAGCTAACATTAAGGTTAGGGTTGGGGAAGGGTTAGCTAACATTAAGGTTAGGGTTGGGGGAAGCGTTAGCTAACATTAGGGTAGGGGGAAGGGTTAGCTAACATTAAGGTTAGGGTTGGGGGAAGGGCTAGCTAACATTAAGGTTAGCGGAAGGGTTAGCTAACATTAAGGTTAGGGTTGGGGGAAGGGTTACCTAACATTAAGGTTAGGGTTGGGGGAAGGGTTAGCTAACATTAAGGTTAGGGTTGGGGGAAGGGTTAGCTAACATTAAGGTTAGGGTTGGGGGAAGGGTTAGCTAACATTAAGGTAAGGGAATGGTTAGATAACATTAAGGTTAGGGGAAGGGTTAGCTAACATTATGGTTGGGGGAAGGGTTAGCTAACATTAAGTTTAGGGTTGGGGAAGGGTTAGCTAACATTAAGGTTAGGGTTAGGGGAAGGGTTAGCTAACATTAAGGTTAGGGTTGGGGGAAGGGTTAGCTAACATTAAGGTTATGGTTGGGGGAAGGGTTAGCTAACATTAAGGTTAGCGGAAGGGTTAGCTAACATTAAGGTTAGGGTTGGGGGAAGGGTTGGCTAACATTAAGGTTAGGGTTGGGGGAAGGGTTAGCTAACATTAAGGTTAGGGTTGGGGAAGGGTTAGCTAACATTAAGGTTAGGGTTGGGGGAAGGGTTAGCTAACATTAGGGTTGGGGGAAGGGTTAGCTAACATTAAGGTTAGGGTTAGGGGAAGGGTTAGCTAACATTAAGGTTAGGGTTAGCGGAAGGGTTAGCTAACATTAAGGTTAGGGTTGGGGGAAGGGTTAGCTAACATTAAGGTTAGCGGAAGGGTTAGCTAACATTAAGGTTAGGGTTGGGGGAAGGGTTAGCTAACATTAAGGTTAGGGTTGGGGAAGGGTTAGCTAACATTAGGGTTGGGGGAAGGGTTAGCTAACATTAAGGTTAGGGTTGGGGGAAGGGTTAGCTAACATTAAGGTTAGCGGAAGGGTTAGCTAACATTAAGGTTAGGGTTGGGGGAAGGGTTAGCTAACATTAAGGTTAGGGTTGGGGGAAGGGTTAGCTAACATTAAGGTTAGGGTTGGGGAAGGGTTAGCTAACATTAAGGTTAGGGTTGGGGAAGGGTTAGCTAACATTAGGGTTGGGGGAAGGGTTAGCTAACATTGAGGTTAGGGTTGGGGGAAGGGTTAGCTAACATTAAGGTTTCGGTTGGGGGAAGGGTTAGCTAACATTAAGGTCAGGGAATGGTTAGATAACATTAAGGTTAGGGGAAGGGTTAGCTAACATTATGGTTGGGGGAAGGGTTAGCTAACATTAAGTTTAGGATTGGGGGAAGGGTTAGCTAACATTAAGGTTAGGGTTAGGGGAAGGGTTAGCTAACATTAAGGTTAGGGTTGGGGGAAGGGTTGGCTAACATGAAGGTTAGGGTTAGGGGAAGGATTAGCTAACATGAAGGTTAGGGTTGGGGGAAGGGTTAGCTAACATTAAGGTTAGGGGAAGGGGAAGGGTTAGCTAACATTAAGGTTAGGGTTAGGTGAAGGGTTAGCTAAAATTAAGGTTAGGGTTAGGGGAAGGATTAGCTAACATTAAGGTTAGGGTTGGGGGAAGGGTTAGCTAACATTAAGGTTAGGGTTAGGGGAAGGGTTAGCTAACATTAAGGTTAGCGGGACGGGTTAGCTAACATTAAGGTTGGGGGAAGGTTTAGCTAACATTAAGGTTAGGGTTGGGGGAAGGGTTAGCTAACATTAAGGTCAGGGAATGGTTAGATAACATTAAGGTTAGGGGAAGGGTTAGCTAACATTAAGGTTAGGGTTGGGGGAAGGGTTAGCTAACATTAAGGTTAGGTTTGGGGGAAGGGTTAGCTAACATTAAGGTTAGGGTTAGGGGAAGGGTTAGCTAACATTAAGGTTAGGGTTGGGGGAAGGGTTAGCTAACATTAAGGTTAGGGTTGGGGGAAGGGTTAGCTAACATTAAGGTTAGCG
Organism: Salvelinus fontinalis; assembly: GCF_029448725.1. NCBI lineage: Eukaryota > Metazoa > Chordata > Actinopteri > Salmoniformes > Salmonidae > Salvelinus > Salvelinus fontinalis. The sequence goes on from NW_026601285.1 coordinate 39,131, forward strand.
GAAGGGTTAGCTAACATTAAGGTTAGGGTTGGGGGAAGGGTTAGCTAACATTAAGGTTAGGGTTGGGGGAAGGGTTAGCTAACATTAAGGTTTCGGTTGGGGGAAGGTTTAGCTAACATTAAGGTCAGGGAATGGTTAGATAACATTAAGGTTAGGGGAAGGGTTAGCTAACATTATGGTTGGGGGAAGGGTTAGCTAACATTAAGTTTAGGGTTGGGGGAAGGGTTAGCTAACATTAAGGTTAGGGTTAGGGGAAGGATTAGCTAACATGAAGGTTAGGGTTGGGGGAAGTGTTAGCTAACATTAAGGTTAGGGTTGGGGGAAGCGTTAGCTAACATTAGGGTAGGGGGAAGGGTTAGCTAACATTAAGGTTAGGGTTGGGGGAAGGGCTATCTAACATTAAGGTTAGCGGAAGGGTTAGCTAATATTAAGGTTAGGGTTGGGGGAAGGGTTACCTAACATTAAGGTTAGGGTTGGGGGAAGGGTTAGCTAACATTAAGGTTAGGGTTGGGGAAGGGTTAGCTAACATTAAGGTTAGGGTTGGGGGAAGGGTTAGCTAACATTAGGGTTGGGTTGGGGGAAGGGTTTGCTAACATTAAGGTTAGGGTTGGGGGAAGGGTTAGCTAACATTAAGGTTAGGGTTGGGGGAAGGGTTAGCTAACATTAAGGTTAGGGTTGGGGAAGGTTTAGCTAACATTAAGGTTAGGGTTGGGGGAAGGGTTAGCTAACATTAGGGTTGGGGGAAGGGTTAGCTAACATTAAGGTTAGGGTTAGGGGAAGGGTTAGCTAACATTAAGGTTAGGGTTAGCGGAAGGGTTAGCTAACATTAAGGTTAGGGTTGGGGGAAGGGTTAGCTAACATTAAGGTTAGCGGAAGGGTTAGCTAACATTAAGGTTAGGTTTGGGGAAGGGTTAGCTAACATTAAGGTTAGGGTTGGGGGAAGGGTTAGCTAACATTAAGGTTAGGGTTGGGGAAGGGTTAGCTAACATTAAGGTTAGGGTTGGGGAAGGGTTAGCTAACATTAGGGTTGGGGGAAGGGTTAGCTAACATTAAGGTTAGGGTTGGGGGAAGGGTTAGCTAACATTAAGGTTAGGGTTGGGGGAAGGGTTAGCTAACATTAAGGTTAGGGTTGGGGGAAGGGTTAGCTAACATTAAGGTTAGGGTTGGGGAAGGGTTAGCTAACATTAAGGTTAGGGTTGGGGGAAGGGTTAGCTAACATTAGGGTTGGGGGAAGGGTTAGCTAACATTGAGGTTAGGGTTGGGGAAGGGTTAGCTAACATTAAGGTTAGGGTTGGGGAAGGGTTAGCTAACATTAGGGTTGGGGGAAGGGTTAGCTAACATTAAGGTTAGGGTTGGGGGAAGGGTTAGCTAACATTAAGGTTAGGGTTGGGGGAAGGGTTAGCTAACATTAAGGTTAGGGTTGGGGGAAGGGTTAGCTAACATTAAGGTTAGGGTTGGGGAAGGGTTAGCTAACATTAAGGTTAGGGTTGGGGGAAGGGTTAGCTAACATTAGGGTTGGGGGAAGGGTTAGCTAACATTGAGGTTAGGGTTGGGGGAAGGGTTAGCTAACATTAAGGTTTCGGTTGGGGGAAGGGTTAGCTAACATTAAGGTCAGGGAATGGTTAGCTAACATTAAGGTTAGGGTTGGGGGAAGGGTTAGCTAACATTAAGGTTAGGGTTAGGGGAAGGATTAGCTAACATGAAGGTTAGGGTTGGGGGAAGGGTTAGCTAACATTAAGGTTAGGGGAAGGGGAAGGTTTAGCTAACATTAAGGTTAGGGTTAGGTGAAGGGTTAGCTAACATTAAGGTTAGGGTTAGGGGAAGGATTAGCTAACATTAAGGTTAGGGTTGGGGGAAGGGTTAACTAACATTACGGTTAGGGTTGGGGGAAGGGTTAGCTAACATTAAGGTTAGGGTTAGGGGAAGGGTTAGCTAACATTAAGTTTAGGGTTGGGGGAAGGGTTAGCTAACATTAAGGTTAGGGTTAGGGGAAGGGTTAGCTAACATTAAGGTTAGGGGAAGGGTTAGCCTACATTAAGGTTAGGGTTGGGGGAAGGGTTAGCTAACATTAAGGTCAGGGAATGGTTAGATAACATTAAGGTTAGGGGAAGGGTTAGCTAACATTATGGTTGGGGGAAGGGTTAGCTAACATTAAGGTTAGGGTTAGGGGAAGGGTTAGCTAACATTAAGGTTAGGGTTAGCGGAAGGGTTAGCTAACATTAGGGTTGGGGGAAGGGTTTGCTAACATTAAGGTTAGGGTTGGTGGAAGGGTTAGCTAACATTAAGGTTAGGGTTGGGGGAAGGGTTAGCTAACATTAAGGTTAGGGTTTGGGAAGGGTTAGCTAACATTCAGGTTAGGGTTGGGGGAAGGGTTAGCTAACATTAGGGTTGGGGGAAGGGTTAGCTAACATTGAGGTTAGGGTTGGGGGAAGGGTTAGATAACATTAAGGTTTCGGTTGGGGGAAGGTTTAGCTAACATTAAGGTCAGGGAATGGTTAGATAACATTAAGGTTAGGGGAAGGGTTAGCTAACATTATGGTTGGGGGAAGGGTTAGCTAACATTAAGTTTAGGGTTGGGGGAAGTGTTAGCTAACATTAAGGTGAGGGTTGGGGGAAGCGTTAGCTAACATTAGGGTAGGGGGAAGGGTTAGCTAACATTAAGGTTAGGGTTGGGGAAGGGCTATCTAACATTAAGGTTAGCGGAAGGGTTAGCTAACATTAAGGTTAGGGTTGGGGGAAGGGTTACCTAACATTAAGGTTAGGGTTGGGGGAAGGGTTAGCTAACATTAAGGTTAGGGTTGGTGAAGGGTTAGCTAACATTAAGGTTAGGGTTGGGGGAAGGGTTAGCTAACATTAAGGTTAGGGTTGGGGGAAGGGTTAGCTAACATTAAGGTTAGGGAATGGTTAGATAACATTAAGGTTAGGGGAAGGGTTAGCTAACATTATGGTTGGGGGACGGGTTAGCTAACATTAAGGTTAGGGTTAGGGGAAGGGTTAGCTAACATTAAGGTTAGGGTTGGGGGAAGGGTTAGCTAACATTAAGGTTAGGGTTGGGGGAAGGGTTAGCTAACATTAAGGTTAGCGGAAGGTTTAGCTAACATTAAGGTTAGGGTTGGGGGAAGGGTTAGCTAACATTAAGGTTAGGGTTGGGGGAAGGGTTAGCTAACATTAAGGTTAGGGTTGGGGGAAGGGTTAGCTAACATTAGGGTTGGGGGAAGGGTTAGCTAACATTAAGGTTAGGGTTAGGGGAAGGGTTAGCTAACATTAAGGTTAGGGTTAGCGGAAGGGTTAGCTAACATTAAGGTTAGGGTTGGGGGAAGGGTTAGCTAACATTAAGGTTAGCGGAAGGGTTAGCTAACATTAAGGTTAGGGTTGGGGGAAGGGTTAGCTAACATTAAGGTTAGGGTTGGGGGAAGGGTTAGCTAACATTAAGGTTAGGGTTGGGGAAGGGTTAGCTAACATTAAGGTTAGGGTTGGGGAAGGGTTAGCTAACATTAGGGATGGGGGAAGGGTTAGCTAACATTAAGGTTAGGGTTGGGGGAAGGGTTAGCTAACATTAAGGTTAGCGGAAGGGTTAGCTAACAGTAAGGTTAGGGTTGGGGGAAGGGTTAGCTAACATTAAGGTTAGGGTTGGGGGAAGGGTTAGCTAACATTAAGGTTAGGGTTGGGGGAAGGGTTAGCTAACATTAGGGTTGGGGGAAGGGTTAGCTAACATTGAGGTTAGGGTTGGGGGAAGGGTTAGCTAACATTAAGGTTTCGTTTGGGGGAAGGGTTAGCTAACATTAAGGTCAGGGAATGGTTAGATAACATTAAGTTTAGGGGAAGGGTTAGCTAACATTATGGTTGGGGGAAGGGTTAGCTAACATTAAGTTTAGGGTTGGGGGAAGGATTAGCTAACATGAAGGTTAGGGTTGGGGGAAGGGTTAACTAACATTACGGTTAGGGTTGGGGGAAGGGTTAGCTAACATTAAGGTTAGGGTTAGGGGAAGGGTTAGCTAACATTAAGTTTAGGGTTGGGGGAAGGGTTAGCTAACATTAAGGTTAGGGTTAGGGGAAGGGTTAGCTAACATTAAGGTTAGGGTTAGGGGACGGGTTAGCTAACATTAAGGTCAGGGTTGGGGGAAGGGTTAGCTAACATTAAGGTTAGGGTTGGGGGAAGGGTTAGCTAACATTAAGTTTAGGGTTGGGGGAAGGGTTAGCTAACATTAAGGTTAGGGTTAGGGGACGGGTTAGCTAACATTAAGGTTAGGGTTGGGGGAAGGGTTAGCTAACATTAAGGTTAGGGTTGGGGGAAGGGTTAGCTAACATTAAGGTTATAGGAAGGGTTAGCTAACATTAAGGTTAGGGTTGGGGGAAGGGTTAGCTAACATTAAGGTTAGGGTTGAGGGAAGGGTTAGCTAACATTAAGGTTAGGGTTGGGGTAAAGGTTAGCTAACATTAAGGTTAACGGTTTAATGTACTGAACATTAGAGGTTCTATGAGCAAACCTCTGCAGCAATGCTGGCAGCTCTCATACGTCTATTTCCCAAAGACAACCTCTTGGATATGAACCTGAGCACGTGCACTCTACTTCTTTGGTCGACCATGGCGAGGTCTGTTCTGAGTGGAACCTGTCCAGTTAAACCGCTGTATGGTCTTGGCCACCGTGCTGCAGCTCAGTTTCAGGGTCTTGGCAATCTTCTTATAGCCCAGGCCATTTTATGTAGAGCAAGAATTATTTGTTGCCATGTTGAACTTCCAGCGACCAGTCAGTATGAGGGAGTGTGAGACCGATGACATCAAATTTAACACACCTGCTCCCCATTCACACCTGAGACCTTGTAACACTAACGAGTCACATGACACCGGGGAGGGAAAATGGCTAATTGGGCCCAATTTGGACATTTTCACTTAGGGGTGTACTCACTTTTGTTGCCAGCGGTTTAGACATTAATGGCTGTGTGTTGAGTTATTTTGAGAGGACAGCAAATGTACACTGTTATACAAGCTGTACACTCACTACTTTACATTGTAGCAAAGTGTCATTTCTTCAGTGTTGTCACATGAAAAGATATACTCAAATATATATTTTTTAAAATATGTATGTTTGTATATACTCACTGTATTTTACGTCTAGTCACTGAGACCAGGCTGCAACTAGAAAAGGAAAACATGAAATGACCCCCCCCCCCCCCAGGGAAACGATAGAACATCGCTCAGAGACGCACAAAAAACAATAACATTCAAAATGGGTGAATCTTTCCTTTACAAACTGTCAAATCTGTGAGCTAACTAGGGGACAAATAAAATACTACGACGTGATTCAATTCAAAAGCACGAGTAAGAACTATATAGAAAATGATGTTTTTCAATAGAATACGTTTCTATTGGGAAGTGACAGACGCTGTCTACTGTGTGAGCACTAGTTCTCAAAGTGAGTGGTAATTCCTAATGGTTATATCGGGCTCCATTTGTAGACTTCAAAGACAACTTTGGTAGTATTATTAACCTTAAAACATCTTGTTTCTGGTAGGCCACAGAATTAGAGAAGGGCTGTTTCTCTGAACCTCAGGTAGACGGCTAAAACAAGCAAGTTTCTCTCAGTGACTTCCTTTGCCGCCTGCTACAGAATCACACAGTGTTCAGATATTACAATAATAATCAGGGTCCTCTGTCCTTGTACCTCCAGTCTGGCGTCAATCACTATCAACGGATTGGAGTTTAACCCATAACATTCTGATTCAAGTCTAGTGACCATCAACCCAAATATTCCTAACAGAACAGTGGAAAGGGAACATATTTAAATATGATAAATATTGTTTTAATCTCTAAATGATTATGAACTTTATTAATTTTAAATATTCCCGGTACACAGTCAATTCAGGAAGTGAATTTAAATTCCATTTCATTTTAAAGGATGAGAGAAAGAGATAGAGAAAAATAGAGGGAGGGGTCTGACTGGACGGGTCCTTAAAAAGGAGTTGAGGGAGAGGTAGAACTCAACACAGGCAGGACAGAGAGAGAGAGAGAGAGACCCAGTGAAGACCTTTGAGGATCTCTGAAGAAGTGAAGCTACAACTGAAGACTTCAGAAGGTGAGATTTCTGTTCATCCAATACTGTACCTGACTGCATCCCAACTGACCTCCTATTCCCTTTGTAGTGAGCTACTTTAGACAAGGGCCCATAGAGCATATGTAGCCCTTGTCAAAAGTAGTGCACTACATAGGGAAAAGGGTTCCATTTGGAAACTAGGTACTAGGGACACAAATGGGTGAACGTTTTGGACCGAGTTCAGGAACTGCTGCGCTAAGGAATTCAAGTCCGCTGCCAAAACTCAGGTATCATGTTTTCTACCAATTGCAGTAGATTAACCTAGGACACAGGAATATGTACGACAGCTTGGGGTTCCCAGGACCGAGTTTGGAAAACGCTGCCTTAGCAGTTGCGTGAGTTATGTACCAAACAGGGTTTCCCTTAATTCCCAAGTCCCCCCTGCCGTTCCACTGATTTGATATATGGTCAACTAAATCACCAAGCCGTTCATTAGTTGAATCTGCTCTGATGTGATGATAGTACTGGAATACATCTGATAAGTGGAATGGCTGGAGGTTCCAAAAGGGTTCTTCATAGGAGAACTATTTTTGGTTCCAGGTAGAACCATTTACATCATTTAGCAGATGCTCTTATCCAGAGCGACTCACAAATTGGAAAGTTCATACATATTCATCCTGGTCCCCCCGTGGGAATTGAACCCACAACCCTGGCGTTGCAAGCGCCATGCTCTACCAACTGAGCCACACAGGACCTTTTGGGTTCCAGGTAGAACCCTTTTGGGTTCCATGTAGAACCCTCTGTGGAAAGGCTGGGGGTTCTTTGAGGCGCCAGGGAAACGCTGCACTCCCCTACACTCTGAAGTACTCACTGAATTTGTCTTGACGGCCTCTCTCTCTCTCTCTCTCTCCCCTCCTCTCTCTCTCTCTCTCTCCCCTCCTCTCTCTCTCTCTCTCTCTCTCTCTCTCTCGCTCTCCCCTCCTCTCTCTCTCTCTCTCTCTCTCTCTCTCTCTCTCTCTCTCTCTCTCTCTCTCTCTCTCTCTCTCTCTCTCTCTCTCTTCCTCTCCCCCCTTCTCTCTCTCTCTCTCTCCGTCTCCGTCTCACTCTCTCTCTCTCTCTCCATCTCTCTCTCTCTCTCTCTATCTCTCTCTCTTCCTCTCCCCCTTCTCTCTCCCTCTCTCTCTCTCCGTCTCCGTCTCTCTCTCTCTCTCTCTCTCTATCCGTCTCTCCGTCTCTCCCTCTCTCTCTCTCTCTCTCTCTCTCTCTCTCTCTCTCTCTCTCTCTCTCTCTCTCTCTCTCTCTCTCTCTCTCTCTCTCTCTCTCTCTCTCTCTCTCTCTCTCTCTCTCTCTCTCTCTCTCTCTCTCTCTCTCTCTCTCTCTCTCTCTCTCTCAGGAGACTATCACCATGTCGATGTTCACCACTCTTCTGCTTCTCAGCGCTGTCTTTGCTCTGGGAGATGCAAGCCGTAGAAGAGGTATTCTGACCAAAGGTTTTGGTGACCTGTTCACACACATCAGATTCAATTTGATGTTATTGATGAGACCTTAACACAACACCTAGTGACCTAGGTTTTGGTTTAACAGTCACTGGACCCCGAGCTCCTGGTTGGGGCTCCCGTCGTATTCGCTAAAATATAATTCTATTATACGTCTGTTGTGGATTCATAGTTCTGAAACTGATCTAGGACTCTATTCAATCCGGTTCGTTCAGTTTGAAATTTAAAGGCAATGTTTCCTCTTTAGCAGAGACAGCATTCACGGTAAACGCTGCATGCATACTGCTTCATCTGAAATTACCTTTAAACTTCTAGCATGGAATCTGTAACGCTGATTTAATGGATCCCCATGTCTCAATATTCCCTCTCGCTTTGTCTCTTTTTTGTTGTAGAGCATCAGCATCATCTCTGTGACTTGCAGGAAATCCTTCCTCCTCTGAAAGATCCCTATGACTCAGAGGAAAACAGTTCTCCCTCGGAAGAACACATTCATCCTCCGAAAGATCGGTCTGACTCGGAGGAACACATTCATCCTCCGAAAGATCGGTCTGACTCGGAGGAACACATTCATCCTCCGAAAGATCGGTCTGACTCGGAGGAACACATTCATCCTCCGAAAGATCGGTCTGACTCGGAGGAACACATTCATCCTCCGAAAGATCGGTCTGACTCGGAGGAACACATTCATCCTCCGGAAGATCGGTCTGACTCTGACTCGGAGGAACACATTCATCCTCCGAAAGATCGGTCTGACTCTGACTCAAAGGAACACATTCCTCCCCGGAAAGGTGAGAAACTGATATGCAAACTGCCAACCGGTAAAATGACAGTTTATGTTACAAAACAAGCAAAAGTAGTATAGAGAATCATTGTACAATCTGAACTGCTGTGAAATATATTTTCAATAACTACAAATATTATATGTTCAGCTGTACAAAGCCGAAAGAAGAAAACACGCAAAAAACTAAATGTTATAATGGGAAGCATGGACATAGCGCACATAGATCTACCGCTTCAATGAGAATTACAGATCTATAACACACATTTCTATGCGAATTTGTTCATGTTTTCCGAAAAGTTACTTTTCAAAGGGAATCGGTAATTTTTCAACAACACACGGTTAGGTGTGTTGCTCAGCAACATCAAAAGGTTTAAAGGCTGAATGAATGAATCCCAAATTCTTTAAAAAAACACGTGTCTCAATAGCTTGTCTGGTGGGAACTAACCATTTCATAATGTTATCTAATATGATCTCTCCACCCTTACAGAGTGTCATCGCAGAGTCTGCCCAAAAGGCTGGCACAGATATAAGACACACTGCTATCACTACTTCCCCTTCATGTCCACATGGCCAGAGGCAGAGGTACCTGGATGTCTGCTGTACATAATTGAGATTATCTGTGTGCATGATTTTAAGTATTGGTGGTTTAATGAGAGATCAGCAGCTGAGAATCTGGTAGCAGTGATGGAATTGAAGGATCTTGGACACTGGCCAGCCGGGTTAGTAGACGGCAATTTCTACTAGCCAGGGTCCAAAATGTGCCATGGGATAATGGAAAAGACAATAATTGACCTGCATCTTGGGCTCGTTGGACACATTTTCTAGAAGCCTGGTCTGAAAAGCACTATAGTTGGGCTAGTGGGGATGCTATTTCCATCCCTGTCTGGTGACCATACAGGGTTACAGTTGACTGTAGGTTTAATCTGTGTTCAACAGGGTTGAGAAACTATATCATGACGTGCTATTCCTTCTAATTATCTTTATATTCTATCTCTGTTTCTCTCTCTCTGCCTCTCTCTCTCTGTCTCTCTCTCTCCAGAGGAAATGTTTGCGTTTGGGAGGTAACCTGGCATCAGTGCACAGCCTTCCCCAGTATCGTTTCCTTCAGTCTGTCATCAGGAAGAGTACCAAGAAAATCCAGCGCACCTGGATTGGAGCCAACGATGCCATCAAGGTCAGAAGCACCGTCTGTTGAACACTCCTGAAACATATAGGACGCAATAATTCTTGAACCTATGAAGGTCTGGTGGTGCCTTAACCCACAGATCAGTTTGTTTTCCAAGCTTGTTATCTAATATTACAAACACTGTCTAGCTTCAAGCCATGGTTAAATCATGGTTAAATCATTCTTTCTGAGTGGTTACATTTCTCCAGGTCCATCCCTCAGCTGTTTACCTAAACAGTGGTGGGACGGCCATTTAAAAAAATTAAATAAAATCCCAGATTTCCCCTTTAAAGACAGTAACTACTGGGTGTATATATAGTGTTAACTGTCTGCTGGTGATGCATCGTTCTGTGTGCTCTGTAGGAGGGTCTTTGGCTGTGGAGCGACGGGTCCAGGTTTAACTACCAGAACTGGGGCCCGGGTCAACCCTCTAACTATAACCATGGTGTTATTAGGGACAACACGAACGGCCGGGAGCATTGTATGGAAATGAACTATGGAGGTACAATCCTGTCTCCAGACTAGTCTCCTGATCATTATACATCAAACATTTGGATAGTAGTAAAATACATCTTAAAGGGAATTTGTTCCTTTCTTAGCTACATATTTATAAAACAAAAATAATACCCACCTTTCTGTGTTTCTCTCTTTCACAGCTTCCCGCTGCCAGAATGATGCCCCCTGCTGGTTCACATTTCCCTTCCTGTGTTCCAGAAAGCGCTGAGGTCCACATTTTGGGAGAGACAACATTGGAGAAGCTCTCTGGCATTTGAGATTGTTTTAAATAAATGCACCGTCTGCAATGTAACTTTTTGTTCAGTGGTCATTTATACAAAACACTGGATCCAACTGTGAAACTCTGTAGTGTGAAGTACGAAATAACATCTTTAGTAAAAATAAATGAGTTGCTTCTCACTTTGTAATACGTTTGATTATTGTCAACATATTCTACATTTTCATAGTCAAACCAGAGATGAACAATTGATGTAAATCACCATCATTATCATCATCATCATCATCATCATCATCATCATCATCATCATCATCATCATCATCATCATCATCATCACTACCTTCTTCATGTTTGAAGTTCAATGAGGGGATGAAAAAATATTGATTCATGAGGTTTTCAAATTGCTTACACACATTTCTTACACCTGTAAAATCGTCTCCGATATCCTCAAGGGCATAGGATGTAAGGTCTCAGGTAAGGGGTCAGGGTCAGGGTTAACGGTGACTGTACTGTAGTCCACTCCAGCCAAACTAGAGGTTAGATTTAGAATGGGGTCAGGGTTAACGGAACATTAGTGGTTCTATGAGCAAATACTGCCACCTGCTGGTCATTCAGCAGTACTGAAAACACACACACAGACACACACACACACACACACACACACACACACACACACACACACACACACACACACACACACACACACACACACACACACACACACACACACACACACACACACTGTTGCTTCTGTATGGTATTCAATGACAGGAGTGGTCTGCTATAATTGACAGAAAGGAGGAGAGGAGAGGTAGGCAACATTAGTAAAGTAGTATGCATTAGAATGTATGAAGAGAACTTGATATTTCAGTTGCAGCCTCGTCTATTATTATATTATTAGTATTATTTATTATTATTATATTATTATTATTATTATTATTATTATTATTATATTACATCCAACTCAGAGAGCCTGTCGTAGATTAGCCAACTGGGTTTCCTTTCTCGTCCTGGAAACTAATTGTAGAAATACAGCTGATAGAACTGCACAGCTACACTGTTAATTACCTGATGAAACTGCACAGCTACACTGTTAATTACCTGATGAAACTGCACAATGTACAAGGTCTTTGTTTCTGGGCATTTTGAGCCTGTAATCGAACCCACAAATGCTGATGCTCCAGATACTCAACTAGTCTAAAGAAGGCCAGTTGTATTGCTTCTTTAATCAGAACAACCGTTTTTAGCTGTGCTAACATAATTACAAAAGGGCTTTCTAATGATCAATTAGCCTTTTAAAACGCTCAACTTGGATTAGCTAACACAACGTGCCGTTGGAACACAGGAGTGATGGTTGCTGATAATGGGCCTCTGTACGCCTATGTAGATATTCCATTATAAAATCTGCCGTTTCCAGCTACAATAGTCATTTACAACATTAACAATGTCTACACTGTATTTCTGATCAATCTGATGTATTTTAATGGACATTTTTTTGTTGCTTTTCTTTCAAAAACAAGGACATTTCTAAGTGACCCCAAACTTTTGAACGGAAGTGTACGTTGTTGATTAGTTGATAAAACTGTATAACTACTTTGTTGATTAGCTGATAAAACTGTATAAATACGCTGTTGATTAGTTGATAAAAATGAATGAACAAATAGTAGTAAATAGTAGTATGTAGTATGTATAGTTGTATTAGTAGTATAGGGCTGTGTGTGTAGTTGTATTAGTAGCAGGGCTGTGTGTAGTTGTATTAGTAGTATAGGGCTGTGTGTGTAGTTGTATTAGTGGTATAGGGCTGTTTGTGTAGTTGTATTAGTAGTATAGGGCTGTGTGTGTAGTTGTATTAGTAGTATAGGGCTGTGTGTGTAGTTGTATTAGTAGCAGGGCTGTGTGTGTAGTTGTATTAGTAGTATGGGGCTGTGTGTAGTTGTATTAGTAGTATAGGGCTGTGTGTAGTTGTATTAGTAGTAGGGCTGTATGTGTAGTTGTATTAGTAGTATAGGACTGTGTGTGTAGTTGTATTAGTAGTATAGGGCTGTGTGTGTAGTTGTATTAGTAGTAGGGCTGTGTGTGTAGTTGTATTAGTAGTAGGGCTGTGTGTAGTTGTATTAGTAGTATAGGGCTGTGTGTGTAGTTGTGTTAGTAGTATAGGGCTGTGTGTAGTTGTAATTGTAGTATAGGGCTGTGTGTGTAGTTGTATTAGTAGTATAGGGCTGTGTGTGTAGTTGTATTAGTTGTATAGGGCTGTGTGTGTAGTTGTATTAGTTGTATAGGGCTGTGTGTGTAGTTGTATTAGTTGTATAGGGCTGTGTGTGTAGTTGTATTAGTAGTATGGGGCTGTCTGTGTAGTTGTATTAGTAGTACAGGGCTGTGTGTGTAGTTGTATTAGTAGTAGGGCTGTGTGTGTAGTTAATTAGTTGTATAGGGCTGTGTGTGTAGTTGTATTAGTAGTATGGGGCTGTCTGTGTAGTTGTATTAGTAGTACAGGGCTGTGTGTGTAGTTGTATTAGTAGTAGGGCTGTGTGTGTAGTTTTATTAGTAGTATAGGGCTGTGTGTAGTTGTATTAGTAGTATGGGGCTGTCTGTGTAGTTGTATTAGTAGTATAGGGCTGTGTGTGTAGTTGTATTAGTAGTAGGGCTGTGTGTGTAGTTGTATTAGTAGTATTAGGGCTGTGTGTGTAGTTGTATTAGTAGTAGGGCTGTGTGTGTAGTTGTATTAGTAGTAGGGCTGTGTGTAGTTGTATTAGTAGTATGGGGCTGTGTGTAGTTGTATTAGTAGTTTAGGGCTGTGTGTGTAGTTGTATTAGTAGTATAGGGCTGTGTGTGTAGTTAATTAGTTGTATAGGGCTGTGTGTGTAGTTGTATTAGTAGTAGGGCTGTGTGTGTAGTTGTATTAGTAGTATAGGGCTGTGTGTAGTTGTATTAGTAGTATGGGGCTGTGTGTAGTTGTATTAGTAGTTTAGGGCTGTGTGTGTAGTTGTATTAGTAGTATAGGGCTGTGTGTAGTTGTATTAGTAGTATAGGGCTGTGTGTGTAGTTGTATTAGTATTAGGGCTGTGTGTGTAGTTGTATTAGTAGTAGGGCTGTGTGTGTAGTTGTATTAGTAGTATGGGGCTGTGTGTAGTTGTATTAGTAGTATAGGGCTGTGTGTGTAGTTGTATTAGTAGTAGGGCTGTGTGTGTAGTTGTATTAGTAGTATGTGGCTGTGTGTAGTTGTATTAGTAGTATGGGGCTGTGTGTAGTTGTATTAATAGTATAGGGCTGTGTTTAGTTGTATTAGTAGTATGGGGCTGTGTGTAGTTGTATTAGTAGTATAGGGCTGTGTGTAGTTGTATTAGTAGTATAGGGCTGTGTTTAGTTGTATTAGTAGTAGGGCTGTGTGTGTAGTTGTATTAGTAGTATGTGGCTGTGTGTAGTTGTATTAGTAGTATAGGGCTGTGTTTAGTTGTATTAGTAGTATGGGGCTGTGTGTGTAGTTGTATTAATAGTATAGGGCTGTGTTTAGTTGTATTAGTAGTATAGGGCTGTGTGTGTAGTTGTATTAGTAGTATAGGGCTGTGTGTAGTTGTATTAGTAGTATGGGGCTGTGTGTAGTTGTATTAATAGTAGGGCTGTATTTGTAGTTGTATTAATAGTAGGGCTGTGTATGTAGTTGTATTAGTAGTATGGGGCTGTGTGTAGTTGTATTAGTAGTATAGGGCTGTGTGTGTAGTTGTATTAGTAGTAGGGCTGTATGTGTAGTTGTATTAGTAGTATAGGGCTGTGTATGTAGTTGTATTAATAGTAGGGCTGTATGTGTAGTTGTATTAGTAGTATAGGGCTGTGTATGTAGTTGTATTAGTAGTAGGGCTGTGTGTGTAGTTGTATTAGTAGTATAGGGCTGTGTGTGTAGTTGTATTAGTAGTATAGGGCTGTGTGTGTAGTTGTATTAGTAGTATAGGGCTGTGTGTGTAGTTGTATTAGTAGTATAGGGTGGTGTGTGTAGTTGTATTAGTAGTATAGGGCTGTGTGTAGTTGTATTAGTAGTATGGGGCTGTGTGTAGTTGTATTAATAGTAGGGCTGTATTTGTAGTTGTATTAGTAGTATAGGGCTGTGTGTGTAGTTGTATTAGTAGTGTAGGGCTGTATGTGTAGTTGTATTAGTAGTATAGGGCTGTGCGTGTAGTTGTATTAGTAGTATAGGGCGGTGTGTGTAGTTGTATTATTAGTAGGGCTGTGTGTGTAGTTGTATTAGTAGTATAGGACTGTGTGTGTAGTTGTATTAGTAGTATAGGGCTGTGTGTGTAGTTGTATTAGTAGTAGGGCTGTGTGTGTAGTTGTATTAGTAGTAGGGCTGTGTGTAGTTGTATTAGTAGTATAGGGCTGTGTGTGTAGTTGTGTTAGTAGTATAGGGCTGTGTGTAGTTGTAATTGTAGTATAGGGCTGTGTGTGTAGTTGTATTAGTAGTATAGGGCTGTGTGTGTAGTTGTATTAGTTGTATAGGGCTGTGTGTGTAGTTGTATTAGTTGTATAGGGCTGTGTGTGTAGTTGTATTAGTTGTATAGGGCTGTGTGTGTAGTTGTATTAGTAGTATGGGGCTGTCTGTGTAGTTGTATTAGTAGTACAGGGCTGTGTGTGTAGTTGTATTAGTAGTAGGGCTGTGTGTGTAGTTAATTAGTTGTATAGGGCTGTGTGTGTAGTTGTATTAGTAGTATGGGGCTGTCTGTGTAGTTGTATTAGTAGTACAGGGCTGTGTGTGTAGTTGTATTAGTAGTAGGGCTGTGTGTGTAGTTTTATTAGTAGTATAGGGCTGTGTGTAGTTGTATTAGTAGTATGGGGCTGTCTGTGTAGTTGTATTAGTAGTATAGGGCTGTGTGTGTAGTTGTATTAGTAGTAGGGCTGTGTGTGTAGTTGTATTAGTAGTATTAGGGCTGTGTGTGTAGTTGTATTAGTAGTAGGGCTGTGTGTGTAGTTGTATTAGTAGTAGGGCTGTGTGTAGTTGTATTAGTAGTATGGGGCTGTGTGTAGTTGTATTAGTAGTTTAGGGCTGTGTGTGTAGTTGTATTAGTAGTATAGGGCTGTGTGTGTAGTTAATTAGTTGTATAGGGCTGTGTGTGTAGTTGTATTAGTAGTAGGGCTGTGTGTGTAGTTGTATTAGTAGTATAGGGCTGTGTGTAGTTGTATTAGTAGTATGGGGCTGTGTGTAGTTGTATTAGTAGTTTAGGGCTGTGTGTGTAGTTGTATTAGTAGTATAGGGCTGTGTGTAGTTGTATTAGTAGTATAGGGCTGTGTGTGTAGTTGTATTAGTATTAGGGCTGTGTGTGTAGTTGTATTAGTAGTAGGGCTGTGTGTGTAGTTGTATTAGTAGTATGGGGCTGTGTGTAGTTGTATTAGTAGTATAGGGCTGTGTGTGTAGTTGTATTAGTAGTAGGGCTGTGTGTGTAGTTGTATTAGTAGTATGTGGCTGTGTGTAGTTGTATTAGTAGTATGGGGCTGTGTGTAGTTGTATTAATAGTATAGGGCTGTGTTTAGTTGTATTAGTAGTATGGGGCTGTGTGTAGTTGTATTAGTAGTATAGGGCTGTGTGTAGTTGTATTAGTAGTATAGGGCTGTGTTTAGTTGTATTAGTAGTAGGGCTGTGTGTGTAGTTGTATTAGTAGTATGTGGCTGTGTGTAGTTGTATTAGTAGTATAGGGCTGTGTTTAGTTGTATTAGTAGTATGGGGCTGTGTGTGTAGTTGTATTAATAGTATAGGGCTGTGTTTAGTTGTATTAGTAGTATAGGGCTGTGTGTGTAGTTGTATTAGTAGTATAGGGCTGTGTGTAGTTGTATTAGTAGTATGGGGCTGTGTGTAGTTGTATTAATAGTAGGGCTGTATTTGTAGTTGTATTAATAGTAGGGCTGTGTATGTAGTTGTATTAGTAGTATGGGGCTGTGTGTAGTTGTATTAGTAGTATAGGGCTGTGTGTGTAGTTGTATTAGTAGTAGGGCTGTATGTGTAGTTGTATTAGTAGTATAGGGCTGTGTATGTAGTTGTATTAATAGTAGGGCTGTATGTGTAGTTGTATTAGTAGTATAGGGCTGTGTATGTAGTTGTATTAGTAGTAGGGCTGTGTGTGTAGTTGTATTAGTAGTATAGGGCTGTGTGTGTAGTTGTATTAGTAGTATAGGGCTGTGTGTGTAGTTGTATTAGTAGTATAGGGCTGTGTGTGTAGTTGTATTAGTAGTATAGGGTGGTGTGTGTAGTTGTATTAGTAGTATAGGGCTGTGTGTAGTTGTATTAGTAGTATGGGGCTGTGTGTAGTTGTATTAATAGTAGGGCTGTATTTGTAGTTGTATTAGTAGTATAGGGCTGTGTGTGTAGTTGTATTAGTAGTGTAGGGCTGTATGTGTAGTTGTATTAGTAGTATAGGGCTGTGCGTGTAGTTGTATTAGTAGTATAGGGCGGTGTGTGTAGTTGTATTATTAGTAGGGCTGTGTGTGTAGTTGTATTAGTAGTATAGGGCTGTGTGTGTAGTTGTATTAGTAGTATAGGGCTGTGTGTGTAGTTGTATTAGTAGTATGGGGCTGTGTGTGTAGTTGTATTATTAGTAGGGCTGTGTGTGTAGTTGTATTGGTAGTATAGGGCTGTGTGTAGTTGTATTAGTAGTATAGGGCTGTGTGTGTAGTTGTATTATTAGTAGGGCTGTGTTTGTAGTTGTATTAGTAGTATAGGGCTGTGTGTAGTTGTATTAGTAGTATGGGGCTGTGTGTAGTTGTATTAGTAGTATAGGGCTGTGTGTCTAGTTGTATTAGTAGTATAGGGCTGTGTGTCTAGTTGTATTAGTAGTATAGGGCTGTGTGTGTAGTTGTATTAGTAGTATAGGGCTGTGTGTGTAGTTGTATTAGTAATATGGGGCTGTGTGTGTAGTTGTATTAGTAATATGGGGCTGTGTGTAGTTGTATTAGTAGTAGGGCTGTGTGTGTAGTTGTAATAGTAGTATAGGGCTGTATGTGTAGTTGTATTAGTAGTATAGGGCTGTGTGTGTAGTTGTATTAGTAGTATAGGGCTGTGTGTGTAGTTGTACTAGTAGTATGGGGCTGTGTGTGTAGTTGTATTAGTAGTATAGGGCTGTGTGTGTAGTTGTATTAGTAGTATAGGGCTGTGGGAGTAGTTGTATTAGTAGTAGGGCTGTGTGTGTAGTTGTATTAGTAGTATAGGGCTGTGTGTGTAGTTGTATTAGTAGTATAGGGCTGTTTGTGTAGTTGTATTAGTAATATGGGGCTGTGTGTAGTTGTATTAGTAGTAGGGCTGTGTGTAGTTGTATTAGTAGTAGGGCTGTGTGTCTAGTTGTATTAGTATTATAGGGCTGTGTGTGTAGTTGTATTAGTAGTAGGGCTGTGTGTGTAGTTGTATTAGTAGTAGGGCTGTGTGTCTAGTTGTATTAGTAGTATGGGGCTGTGTGTAGTTGTATTAGTAGTATAGGGCTGTGTGTGTAGTTGTATTAGTAGTAGGGCTGTGTGTGTAGTTGTATTAGTAGTATAGGGCTGTGTGTGTAGTTGTATTAGTAGTATAGGGCTGTGTGTGTAGTTGTATTAGTATTAGGGCTGTGTGTGTAGTTGTATTAGTAGTAGGGCTGTGTGTAGTTGTATTAGTAGTAGGGCTGTGTGTAGTTGTATTAGTAGTATAGGGCTGTGTGTAGTTGTATTAGTAGTAGGGCTGTGTGTAGTTGTATTAGTAGTATAGGGCTGTGAGTAGTTGTATTAGTAGTATAGGGCTGTGTGTGTAGTTGTATTAGTAGTATAGGGCTGTGTGTGTAGTTGTATTAGTAGTATAGGGCTGTGTGTGTAGTTGTATTAGTAGTATAGGGCTGTGAGTAGTTGTATTAGTAGTATAGGGCTGTGTGTGTAGTTGTATTAGTAGTAGGGCTGTGTGTAGTTGTATTAGTAGTATAGGGCTGTGTGTGTAGTTGTATTAGTTGTATAGGGCTGTGTGTGTAGTTGTATTAGTTGTATAGGGCTGTGTGTGTAGTTGTATTAGTTGTATAGGGCTGTGTGTGTAGTTGTATTAGTAGTATAGGGCTGTGTGTAGTTGTATTAGTAGTATAGGGCTGTGTGTAGTTGTATTAGTAGTATAGGGCTGTGTGTGTAGTTGTATTAGTATTAGGGCTGTGTGTGTAGTTGTATTAGTAGTAGGGCTGTGTGTTTAGTTGTATTAGTAGTATGGGGCTGTGTGTAGTTGTATTAGTAGTATAGGGCTGTGTGTAGTTGTATTAGTAGTATAGGGCTGTGTGTAGTTGTATTAGTAGTATAGGTTTTTTGTGTGCGTTGTATTAGTATTAGGGCTTTGTGTGTAGTTGTATTAGTATTAGGGCTGTGTGTGTAGTTGTATTAGTAGTAGGGCTGTGTGTGTAGTTGTATTAGTAGTAGGGCGGTGTGTGTAGTTGTATTAGTTCTATAGGGCTGTGTGTGTAGTTGTATTAGTAGTATAGGGCTGTGTGTGTAGTTGTATTAGTAGTATAGGGCTGTGTGTAGTTGTATTAGTAGTATAGGGCTGTGTGTGTAGTTGTATTAGTAGTATGGGGCTGTGTGTGTAGTTGTATTAGTAGTATAGGGCTGTGTGTAGTTGTATTAGTAGTATAGGGCTGTGTGTGTAGTTGTATTAGTAGTATAGGGCTGTGTGTAGTTGTATTAGTTGTATAGGGCTGTGTGTGTAGTGGTATTAGTAGTATAGGGCTGTGTGTAGTTGTATTAGTAGTATAGGGCTGTGTGTGTAGTTGTATTAGTAGTAGGGCTGTGTGTGTAGTTGTATTAGTAGTAGGGCTGTGTGTAGTTGTATTAGTAGTATGGGGCTGTGTGTAGTTGTATTAGTAGTATAGGGCTGTGTGTAGTTGTATTAGTAGTATAGGGCTGTGTGTGTAGTTGTATTAGTAGTATAGGGCTGTGTGTGTAGTTGTATTAGTAGTAGGGCTGTGTGTAGTTGTATTAGTAGTATGGGGCTGTGTGTAGTTGTATTAGTAGTATAGGGCTGTGTGTAGTTGTATTAGTAGTATAGGGCTGTGTGTGTCGTTGTCTTAGTAGTAGGGCTGTGTGTGTAGTTATATTAGTAGTATAGGGCTGTGTGTGTAGTTATATTAGTAGAATAGGGCTGTGTGTGTAGTTGTATTAGTAGTATAGGGCTGTGTGTGTAGTTGTATTAGTCATATGGGGCTGTGTGTAGTTGTATTAGTAGCAGGGCTGTGTGTGTAGTTGTATTAGTAGTATAGGGCTGTGTGTGTAGTTGTATTAGTAGCAGGGCTGTGTGTGTAGTTGTATTAGTAGCAGGGCTGTGTGTGTAGTTGTATTAGTAGCAGGGCTGTGTGTGTAGTTGTATTAGTAATATGGGGCTGTGTGTGTAGTTGTATTAGTAGTATGGGGCTGTGTGTGTAGTTGTATTAGTAATATGGGGCTGTGTGTAGTTGTATTAGTAGTATGGGGCTGTGTGTAGTTGTATTAGTAGTAGGGCTGTGTGTGTAGTTGTATTAGTAATATGGGGCTGTGTGAAGTTGTATTAGTAGAAATGAGGCTGTGTGTAGTTGTATTAGTAGTATAGGGCTGTGTGTGTAGTTGTATTAGTAGTATAGGGCTGTATGTGTAGTTGTATTAGTCGTAGGGCTGTGTGTGTAGTTGTATTAGTAGTATAGGGCTGTGTGTGTAGTTGTATCAGTAGTAGGGCTGTGTGTGTAGTTGTATTAGTAGTATAGGGCTGTGTATGTAGTTGTATTAGTAGTATAGGGCTGTGTGTGTAGTTGTATTAGTAGTATAGGGCTGTGTGTGTAGTTGTATTAGTAGTATAGGGCTGTATGTGTAGTTGTATTAGTAGTATATGGCTGTGTGTGTTGTTGTATTAGTAGTATAGGGCTGTATGTGTAGTTGTATTAGTAGTATAGGGCTGTGTGTAGTTGTATTAGTAGTATAGGGCTGTGTGTGTAGTTGTATTTGTATTAGGGCTGTGTGTGCAGTTGTATTAGTAGTAGGGCTGTGTGTGTAGTTGTATTAGTAGTATGGGGCTGTGTGTAGTTGTATTAGTAGTATAGGGCTGTGTGTAGTTGTATTAGTAGTATAGGG
Organism: Salvelinus fontinalis; assembly: GCF_029448725.1. NCBI lineage: Eukaryota > Metazoa > Chordata > Actinopteri > Salmoniformes > Salmonidae > Salvelinus > Salvelinus fontinalis. The sequence goes on from NW_026601285.1 coordinate 59,408, forward strand.
CTGTGTGTGTAGTTGTATTAGTAGTATAGGGCTGTGTGTGTAGTTGTATTAGTAGTAGGGCTGTGTGTAGTTGTATTAGTAGTATGGGGCTGTGTGTAGTTGTATTAGTAGTATAGGGCTGTGTGTGTAGTTGTATTAGTAGTATGGGGCTGTGTGTAGTTGTATTAGTAGTATGGGGCTGTGTGTAGTTGTATTAGTAGTATAGGGCTGTGTGTGTAGTTGTATTAGTAGTATGGGGCTGTGTGTAGTTGTATTAGTAGTATGGGGCTGTGTGTAGTTGCATTAGTAGTATAGGGCTGTGTGTGTAGTTGTATTAGTAGTAGGGCTGTGTGTAGTTGTATTAGTAGTATGGGGCTGTGTGTAGTTGTATTAGTAGTAGGGCTGTGTGTGTAGTTGTATTAGTAGTAGGGCTGTGTGTGTAGTTGTATTAGTAGTATAGGGCTGTGTGTGTAGTTGTATTAGTAGTATAGGGCTGTGTGTGTAGTTGTATTAGTAATATGGGGCTGTGTGTAGTTGTATTAGTAGCAGGGCTGTGTGTGTAGTTGTATTAGTAGTATAGGGCTGTGTGTGTAGTTATATTAGTAGTATGGGGCTGTGTGTGTAGTTGTATTAGTAGTATAGGGCTGTGTGTGTAGTTGTATTAGTAATATGGGGCTGTGTGTAGTTGTATTAGTAGTATGGGGCTGTGTGTAGTTGTATTAGTAGTATAGGGCTGTGTGTGTAGTTGTATTAGTAGTATAGGGCTGTGTGTGTAGTTGTATTAGTAATATGGGGCTGTGTGTAGTTGTATTAGTAGTATAGGGCTGTGTGTGTAGTTGTATTAGTAGTATAGGGCTGTGTGTGTAGTTGTATTAGTAATATGGGGCTGTGTGTAGTTGTATTAGTAGCAGGGCTGTGTGTGTAGTTGTATTAGTAGTATAGGGCTGTGTGTGTAGTTATATTAGTAGTATGGGGCTGTGTGTAGTTGTATTAGTAGTATAGGGCTGTGTGTGTGGTTGTATTAGTAGTATAGGGCTGTGTGTGTAGTTGTATTAGTAATATGGGGCTGTGTGTGTAGTTGTATTAGTAGCAGGGCTGTGTGTGTAGTTGTATTAGTAATATGGGGCTGTGTGTGTAGTTGTATTAGTAGTATGGGGCTGTGTGTGTAGTTGTATTAGTAGTAGGGCTGTGTGTGTAGTTGTAATAGTAATATGGGGCTGTGTGAAGTTGTATTAGTAGAAATGAGGCTGTGTGTAGTTGTATTAGTAGTATAGGGCTGTGTGTGTAGTTGTATTAGTAATATGGGGCTGTGTGAAGTTGTATTAGTAGAAATGAGGCTGTGTGTAGTTGTATTAGTAGTATAGGGCTGTGTGTGTAGTTGTATTAGTAGTATAGGGCTGTATGTGTAGTTGTATTAGTCGTAGGGCTGTGTGTGTAGTTGTATTAGTAGTATAGGGCTGTGTGTGTAGTTGTATTAGTAGTATAGGGCTGTGTGTGTAGTTGTATTAGTAGTATAGGGCTGTGTGTGTAGTTGAATTAGTAGTGTAGGGCTGTGTGTAGTTGTATTAGTAGTATAGGGCTGTATGTGTAGTTGTATTAGTAGTAGGGCTGTGTGTGTAGTTGTATCAGTAGTAGGGCTGTGTGTGTAGTTGTATTAGTAGTATAGGGCTGTGTGTGTAGTTGTATTAGTAATATAGGGCTGTGTGTCTAGTTGTGTTAGTAGTATAGGGCTGTGTGTGTAGTTGTATTAGTAGTATAGGGCTGTGTGTGTAGTTGTATTAGTAGTATAGGGCTGTGTGTGTAGTTGTATTAGTAGTAGGGCTGTGTGTAGTTGTATTATTAGTATAGGGCTGTGTGTGTAGTTGTATTAGTAGAATAGGGCTGTGTGTGTAGTTTTATAAGTAGTAGCGCTGTGTGTAGTTGTATTATTAGTATAGCGCTGTGTGTGTAGTTGTATTAGTAGATTAGGGCTGTGTGTGTAGTTGTATTAGTAGTATAGGGCTGTATGTGTAGTTGTATTATTAGTATAGGGCTGTGTGTGTAGTTGTATTAGTAGTATGGGGCTGTGTGTGTAGTTGTATTAGTAGTATAGGGCTGTATGTGTAGTTGTATTAGTAGTATAGGGCTGTGTGTGTAGTTGTATTAGTAGTATAGGGCTGTGTGTAGTTGTATTAGTAGTATGGGGCTGTGTGTAGGTGTAATAGTAGTATGGGGCTGTGTGTAGTTGTATTAGTAGTATAGGGCTGTGTGTGTAGTTGTATTAGTTGTATAGGGCTGTGTGTAGTTGTATTAGTAGCAGGGCTGTGTGTGTAGTTGTATTAG